>NW_027206512.1:15324849-15452349 GCF_024711535.1 Dipodomys merriami | reverse complement strand
TCAATGGATGCTTAACTTACTTTACTAAGACCGACATTGTGGTATTTCTTTTCCATTATCTTCTTCACTGGTTCTTCTTCTTTAAAAGTAATAAAGCAGAACCCACGCCTCTTATTGGTCTTGTTGTCCATGGGGAGCTCTATTGATTCCACCTGTTATGAAGAAGATTTAGTATCCTAAGTTTGCATTTTATTAACATTAATAACACAAATTTAAGTTACCAAAGGGAAAATGCATAAAGAAAACATCACATTTGGCCACTAAATGCTTCTAAAATGTCTGTTTATTCTAAACATTTTTTTTTGCCTGTCTGAGGCTTGAACTTGGCCTGGGCGTATCCCCGAGCCTCTTGGTGATCAAGGCTATCACTCTACCACTTGAGCCACAGCAAGCCACAGCTTTTTCTCAGTTTATTGAAGATTAGTCAAGGCCTTTGCTGCCCAGGATGGCTTCAAACCACGATCTTCAGATCTCAGCCTCTCAGCAGGTAGGATTAGAGGTGTGAGTCAGGGAGCTCAGCTATTCTAAACCTTTTAAGAGGCTCTTTTCTTATTCAAACATCCACTCTAAACCTTTTGAGAGGTTCTTTTCTTATTCAAACACCCACTGTGTTCACATCTAATCACAAAACAAGCTTTACCTAAGTACTGACATTTGCTATGAAAGGACCACAATCTCAGATTGCTGTGGAGAATGAAGAGAAAAATGTCTGCATTTGGGAGCAACAGCAGTGGAGTGGGCAAAACTAAAAGTGGAAAGCACAAACCCAACCAAATGCACAAGATCCTATTCCATCTTAGTATGGCTATTACCATGAAGGAAAGTAGTGGCAGTCTCCATGTTATCCGCTCTTGCAAACACTTAAGATACATTCCCAGATTCTTATGGGTATTATTTTAATTCCTAAATACTGATAAGTAGGAATCAAATAAACTATGTATTAAAGCTGGACCTAGGGCCCCAAACCAGAACTTACCAGCTTAACTTCTATCCACTAAATCCTACAAGGAACCTCTATCTCACTATTTCACTAAGACTACAAGTCTTATTAAATCTGAACTTCAGGGCTGGGAAGGTGGCTCAGTGGTAGAGCACTTGCCTTGCATGACTGAGGCCCTGGGTTCGATTCCTCAGCACCACATAAGCAAAAAGAAAAAACCCAGAAGTGGCACTGTGGCTCAAGTTGTAGAGCGCTAGCCTTGAGCTGAAGAGCTGAGGGACAGCGCCCAGGCCCAGAGTTCACACCCCATGACTGGACCCAAAAAATAAAAAATAAAAAAATTAAATAAATCTGAACTTCAGTCTGTTTAAATGAAGGTTTGCATGCTATTCTTTCCTAGTAGCCTAAACTGTATATAGTCAGGGGATTTGTCTTGATATTTCCATACAAGAATCGAGCATACTTTTAATCATATTCATCTCCTCTATTACTTTTCTTACCATCCTCTGCCCAACATCTTACACTTCATACACTGCTTTCCTGTTCTCAAGTTTCTTCCTGTATTACAGGAAATCCAATCTGGACTTCTTGAGGTTAAGAATGTTTGTGCCAGATACAAAAGGCACAGTCCTAGGTACGTGGAAAGCAGAGGCAAGAAAATCAGTTAAACCCTAGAATTCAAGGCCAGCATGAGACATAGCAAGACCCTGACTCTTATTCAAAAAAAAAAAAAAAAAGAATGTTTGACTAGTTCAACTTGGTTTAACTAGTACACTACAACACCACCTGTTACAGGTCCTTGAAAAGTAAAAAATGTTACATTTAACTTTCATAGACCTGCTCACTGTATTCTCAATATCTTTACTCCAAAACAAATCACAAACATAATCTGCCCTTCCTTTAAAAAGCTTTGAAAAACCAGTGACTTTGATTCCACTTAATGTTTAATCACATTCACATCAATTTAAACTTGGGTCAAATTACAACATACCTCACCAAAGCCACCAAAGTACTCCCTTATTTTCTCTTCAGGTGTATCTGGAGAAAGGCCACCAACAAAAATTTTTTTAACGGGCTCTTTTGTTTTCATGGCTTTGGCCCTTTTAGGATCAATCACTTTCCCGTTCAATTTATGTTCTTTCTGATCCATGACCTAAAGAAATTAAGTATTTCATTTTAAATACGTGTAACTTAACTAACATTCCAAAGACAACGTACGTGTAAATTATGGTTAAAGACAGCTAAGTTAGGTATATGATGGGCTAGGTCAAGATTAAACTCTCATTATGTGGTGATATGAGACCAGCTAACATATGCAAGTGTTTAAATCTCAAGGTCAGTAAGAGTGCAGGGGAAGAACCATACAAATTTCACCATTTACAAGGAAAACATCTCTTTTCATAGATAATAACATACACAAAACCTGGTCACTTAGTTGCTACTTCCCCACAATCAAAATATTGCTTTGATTAAAAGTTGGTGGCCTATCAAAACTTGTATCTATTAACTTGTCACTGCACATATTTTTAATTAAGCATTTAAATATCCGTTGCATATATGTGTGCCCTTGGCATAACCCAGCCAAATCTGAGTATTTTTAAAATAAAGCCCAACATACAGAAAGTACTAACTAAATCTGCCCTTTCCATCATAAAATATATTGACAAAAATATACCTCTTCCTTCTTGGACTTGTAATAGGAAATAGTGTACAAATTCATTACATCAAGCTAACCATCATTATTTTATATTAGCTCATCAGAATATGTAACACACTACCTTATCTACACTCTCGGATTCTTTAAATAGCACAAAGCCAAAACCCCTTGATCGCCCTGTGATAGGATCTAACTTCAGAGTGCAGTCTACAACTTCACCAAATTTGGAAAAGTAGTCCTTCAGATCTTTCTTTGTAGTGTCCCAGCTAAGGCCTCCTATAAACATTTTCCTGTAAAGACAAAAGGCAGTATTAAAATGCTAAAAAGAAAATAAAACTTTTCCTTATTTATCTATATCAACAGCACATCTTTTCCAAAATGCAGTATTACTAGGCAGAATATTTAAATGTCATTCTTCCTATTAGGCACACATCAAAAACCTGTTCCAAAAACTTTACAGCACTGCTGCTCCTAAGTACTATAATGGTGAGCAAACAGCAAAGTAGTTCTTTCAACTTGCTTTAAAAAAAGATAAATGCATGTATGTCCCAAGAAAAATGCTAAATACAGTTTTTCTTATTTTAAGTATCAAAGATAGACCATAGCTTCAAATTTCCTCCACTTAAAATTTTTTCTTTTCATATCTGTCAAATGTTCATTAAACTGGCCAAGGTCATATGCAGAAGCCAACTCCATTGATAATCAGTGTTCTGTCTATGCTGAAGCTCCTTTTCTAGTTTTTTTTAGTAGTTCTCCCATTAACAGAGCTATTAGAACAAAATTTTTTGTCTCCTAAGAACCCAAAATACTTAAAGACAAAAATAATCATATGTACTTGGTGATAATTACCCACTAAAGCACAATTCATGAGCTTAAGGCTTACTTACAGGAGAACCTTGGTTGGCCAGTAATAAAATATTTAAATCTGTAGTGCTATAAGTGACAGGCGGTTAAGTGGGAAACAACCAACCAAAAAAATAAATAAGGTTAAGTCAACATTACAGAAAAATGCCAAGATGTTCAGTCCTGGCATCAGCTCTGTGATCCTTTTTCCACCTGCTTCTTCATAATACCACGGGGGAAAAGAAAAACTGCCTGTTTCATTTACAATTCTTGACCTGCCAGAATTTGTTATGAAATTTTTACCATGGGATATAATTGATTGCTCTAGGGTTTTTCATCTTTATAAATTGAGGAGTGGGTCATGGGTAGAGATAGGAAAAACATGGCACCAACTTCCAGATGCATGAAGAAATTAAAATAAAGCTTTTCATATAAAACATTTCTATCTTGTGGGCTCTCAAGACAACTGCCACTACGTTCTACTCTTGCAACAAGAGGCCAATTGTCCCTAGAAGGACTTTCTTCTTAGCCTCAAATATATCAGATTAACTGAGGAATTTCTGATTTTACTATTTTACCAGATTTGTTTAACTCTAATGACAAAGGTTTTAATGCAAAAGCATTTTGTCTTAGCTACACAGTGTATTTACTTAGGGTTAAGTTTCCAACTTTCAAATGTATTCTACAGCTGGGCCATTTATGTGCTTAATTTTCTGATTAAAATTTATAAGCGTTAAAGGTTTGTAACACTTATAACTGCTTTTGGTACTATACAACCCAGTGAACATAATCTAACATCCATAATTTTGTGTAGGTATTTTAAGTGTTTTTTTGCCAATTCCTAAGGAATTTGAGATTTTCTCAGTATGCATTTCTTTCAATAAAAAGTCATCATCCTGTGCAACTCTTATTTACATGTGCTTTATAAATCTGTCATTTTTTAACCCAAAGGTCCAGAGTATATTATCAACATTTGATGAAGAACATCACTTTTTTAAAAAATGATGATAAATTGTACTATAAAGTAATTACTTCTTGCTTAGGTATGTATCAAGTTTTAGGAAAGATGTTTAGCTGCTATTTACTGCATCATCATTTATAATAAAATTTCCCATCAATAACAAAACTAAGTATTTCAACCTAAATGGAATAAAGCTATAATAAAAACCTTATTAATGTTTTATTTTTGTGCCAGTCCTGGGGCTAGACTCAGGGTCTGGGCAATATTCCTGAGCTTTCTGGCTCAAGGCTACTGCTCTAACGCTTGGACCACAGCTGCACTTCTGGCTTGTTGGTGGTTAAATGAGGTAAGAATGTTCCTGTCTGGCTTTGAACCATAATCCTCAGATCTCAGCTTCCTGAGTTGCTAGGATTACAGGTGTGAGCTTCCAGCACCCAGCTAAAAGCCCTATTTTTAGAAAACAAACTCGAATGACAAGAAATTGTTTTTGATTGTTCATCAAATATTAAAAGAGAATTTGTTTTGATTTTATGAACATGTACACTGGGAAGTATACTTAAAATTAGTAAACAACAAAAACAAAGAAATATAAACACCTAGAATAAGGTGTATTTAATTATATTTTCATCTATTTTTGAGATAGGAAGTTAATCTTAAATATTTGAAATATTTGATCTGTATACCAATTAATCTACTGACTCAATATTCACTAAAAACAACTTCCCATCATTAGTTAAAATTTAGCCTGCCTTATAGCTAAAAGGGGTAACTGAAGATATATCTTTCCTCAACAAACCTCATTTTCCCGGGAATATCATTTCCTCTGATCAACTATAATTTCTACATATTCCACAGTAATACTGAGCTGGGCTCAGTAGCTCACACATTAACTCCTACTACTCAGAAGGCAAATATTAGGATGGAGGTTCAAAGGCTATTAGGATCCCGTAACAAAAAAGTTGGGTGAGGTTGATTCTGCCTGTCACCCCAGTACCCCAGTACAGAATATCAAAGTCAAGGACAGCTCAAGCAGAAAGACACATTATCTGAAAAGGCAAAAAAGCGCTAAAGTAAGGAAGAATAGCTCAAGTGGTCAAGCAACTGCCTAGCAAGTGCAACAAAGTTCAAGCCTCAGTACCACACATACATGCACATAAGCAACAACAACAACAAAAAAAAAAAACGATCCAGTACCTTTATTTAATAAGACAAGTAGTCCACCTTTAAGTATAGCCTACCTTCTCTAATCCCTCATTGTATTTGACATACTTTTCTACAAAATACCACACCTATCTTAATCAAATACCCTATTAAATTTTGTACTGAAAGTAGACAACTCTCTAACTTTTCAACTTGACATCGAGTACAAATAGTTGCTGAGCTACAACTTAAAAAAAAGGCTCTTCTTTGAAACACATATTTTGGCAACACAAAAGCACTTTTTCTTCTGCTCTTAGAAAGGATAACCAGAAAAACAAATACACAACGAAAACATCAAATCTCCATCTTTACAAAAGACATCAAATCTACTCCATTTTTATTCAGTATTCACAGCAAGTTCTAAAAGCATAAAGTCTGTTTATCTTACTTATGGATAAACTGGATACTACCTTAAAGCGCAATACCAACTGTCAGTCCACACTAACTATGATGCATTGAAGGCTAATTTTACTGAGTAAATAAAACTTGTGAGAAGTACTAAGTCGCCAAGTAGCAACAAAAATAGTCTATATAGTAGCTAAGTTTAAAATCTGATGATCTTTAATGGGCTGGGAAGGTAGCTCAGTGGTAGAATGCTTGACTTGCATGCATGAGACCCTGGGTTTGATTCCTCAGCACCATATAAGCAGAAAATCCCAGAAGTTGGCACTATGGCTCAAGTGGTAGAGCTCTAGCCTTGAACTGAAGAGATGAGGAATAGTGCCCAGGACCAGAGTTCAGGCCCCACGACATACACACATAAAATTTGATCTTTAAAAGAAATAAAGGCCAAGTACTGGTGGCTCCCACCTGTAGTGTAATGTAGCTACTCAGGAAGCTGAGATCTGAGGATCACAGTTCAAAGCCAGCCTGGACAGGAAAGTCTGTGAGACTATTACCTTCAATTAACCATCAAAAAAAAAAAAAAAAACTGGAATGGGGAGCTGTGGCTCAAGTGGCAGGAGTGCTAGTCTTGAGCAAAAAAGCTCAGGGACAGTGCTCAGGCACTGAGTTTAAGCCACAGAACAGGCACCAAACCAAAAAAAAAAAAAAAGGACTTCATGCCCAGTATTTGCTAACAAAGTTTACTTAACATCTTAACCCTACTTGTGAGCTACATATTTCAGTACTTGGAAGACAATGCCTTATTCCTATTTAAAATACCTACTCAACAACAGAAGTCTGTTTCCATAACCACTGATATTTCACCAATGTAAAGTCAATGACCAGTATAGTTACTCAAGTGTATCATTCTATTCAAATGCTACACAGAACATCAGGTTGCTTTATAGGATGCCTTTTAGTAAGACTATCTAGAAGCAGGAAGTTCACTGGTAAGAGTAAAGAAATTTTAAAGACTATTAAATCAAGAATTTTGTAATTAGGATTAGAGTGGGTTAATACACCAGAGTCTGATGTATTGTTCCCAATGTATTAATTGCTCCATGATAAAGTTATTACTTTGTAGAAGCAAAATGTAAACATAGCAAAACAACTTTTTCATTTACTCAAACTTTATTTTTACTTCATAGGCTTCATTAACTCTCCAAGACTAAAGGGAAAAGATCACACTTTTATATAAATAGGTTTTAGTGTTATTTTCAATACTAAAGTCTTAAAATACTGTGGAAAAATGTAAAATCCAATGTTTAAATACCTGCAGAGTGGAAATTAGGTCTTTTGTTTAAATTTAAGGGTCTTTGGATGTAGCTTCCAAAATTATACAGCTGTATTCACATGGGTCACTTTTTAAGAAAATAATTTAATAACCAAAAGCCAGTACTTATGAGGTAGTGGCTGGCTGGGGGAAAATGTTCCAATAATCCTGTTCCCTCCCTTCCCCCCCAATAATGTAAGACGGATCTCTGGACTACTACTCAGTTCTATAGTTTTAACACTAGTATGTCAACAATAAATGCTTTAAAGAAAGATACTTTTCCTAAGTGTCATATGGAGGATATACCTCAAGTGATAAGAGTGCTACCTAGGAAGCACAAGGACAAATTCTAATACCAGTAACTTTCCTTAACAAATCCCACTTTCTTTCACTGAGACCTCTTATTTAAGAACAAAATTATAAACTTTATTGTTACTTCCAATTTTGAACTAGGAGCAACAATAACAAATGTTCTTTTTTTTTTTTATGTCAGTTGTGAGGCTTGAACTCAAGAGCTTGGGCACTGTCCCTGAGCTCTTTTGCTTAATCCTAGAGTTTTATTACTTTGAGCCACAGCTCCCTTCTGGTCTCTGAGTGGTTAATTAGAGATAGGACTCTCACCAGAACTTTTTTTTACCCCTGCTGGCTTCAAACTGCAATCCTCAGATCTCAGCCTCCTTAGGATTACAGGAGGAAGCCATTGAGGAAGCCACTAATGCCTACCCATTGCTCTTTTAAAGTCTCCAAATGATAACATTATAATGAAATCTCAACAGCAGTAGCACTTTTTTCTTTAGAATGTATCTTAAAGTTAAATCACTATACTGAAAGGCAATACTAGGCAATATCATACAAAAAATAGTGATTTCAGAATTTACAGAAATACTCCTGGAAATGTCCTGCAAAACTTGACAAGTCAAAAAATATAACCCAATCTTTCAAAACATGGTCTTGTCTATCATTTATAAAAACCTCTCCACTACTTAAAACCACTGTCAATAAACAAATGCTCCATGCCCAAAAACACTTGTCAAAAAAAATCTAAATTTCAGTATTATTTTCCATGAAATAGCTAATTCTCCCCAGTTTTTTGTTGTTGCTGTCTCTAACCTTTTTTGCTCAAGGCTAATGCTCTACTACTTTGATTTGAGCCACAGTTCCACTTTTTATGAGGCTAACTGGAGATAAGAGTCTCACAGACTTTCCTGCCCAGGTTGGTTTCAGCCTTCTACCTAGCTAGAATTATAGGTGTGAGCCACTGGCACCCAGCACAAGATTATTTTATATTAAACCTCTGTTCTCCCAAATGAAACTATGTCTAACTTTTATAAAAGATAACTAGAGTTGTAACATAAACATTAAGTGAGTTAAAAAAAATTCACCAAACATTTCCCTTCTTATAAAAAATCATTAATATCCTGTGTTTTAACTTTGAAAACGCATTTACCTAAAGTTAAATGATGGTGTCCGCTTATCCTAGAAGTTTCTGATTAGTCAAGATCACAACACATGAAATTTTCTACTAAAAATCATTTTGTATGTGAATGCTGAAATCAGAAAGTATTTTCTTAATTTTTAGAACCTTTCAATGTTTCAAGCCAAATTTCTTTTCAACATAAGCAGAAACTGCAAGAAATTCATTCTATAACTTTATTATTTTCAAGATTTCTTGCTTATTCCAATTCTGTAAGACTTAAAACAAGGGTTATGTGACTTTCCTGTTTGGGCTTTTTGGTGATTTGAAATGTAGATATTCATTCACCTTGCTTACTGCCAAATACTGCTACTTCATCCCAGTTTTTCCTCCCTACCCAATGCCCAATTTTTTTTTTTGGGGGGGGGGGGGTTGTGGGGCTTGAACTCTGGGCCTGGGCACTATCCCTCAGCTCTTCAGCTCAAAGAGAGCACTCTACCCCTTAAGCCACAGCACCACTTTCTGGTTTTTCTGGTGTTTACTTGGATATAGGAGTCTCATGGACTTTCCTGCCCAGACTGGCTCTGAACTGTAATCCTTAGATCTCAGCCTCCTGAGTAGCTAGGATTACAGGCATGAGCCACTGGTGCCTGGTCCCCACAAATATTCTTAAGTACACATCCTAAACATACTAACATAACACTTGAGAGACTGAAACATGCTTACCTTTATTCCACAGATGTAAACCAGGTAACACTGGCAATATCAACTATTAGGACACCAGATATATGTAAAAGCTATGAAAGCAGGCTACTACTGTAGTCAGTCTTTCTGATGTCAAGAGTTTCCAAAATATAGATCAGCAAGCCAAGAAAGAAGCAAATGTACTCTATTACCTTAGACCACACCATTAGAAGCAAAGTAGCAGAAATAGATCCCATGCTTTCCACATCTTATCTACTAAGATGATGAAGAATTAAAGTCAAATTAAACTGGGACCAACAGAAGTATCATTCCAATGTGTGAATGTACACAATTTTTATGTAGCACAGTTTCAAGTAAAAAGGGACAATTATTCTTTTTTTTTGTCGGCCATGGGGCCTGAACTATAGGCCTGAGCTCAAGGCTAGCATCCTACCACTTGAGTGATAGCACCACTTTCGGCTTTTTCTGCTTATGTGGTGCACAGGAATCGAACCCAGGGCCTCATGCATGCAAGGCAAGCTCTCTTCCCATGAGCCACCTTCCCAGCTGGGACAATTATTCTTTAAAAAGTTTTCCTGAGTTTTATTTTCATTGAAGGCTAAATCTGATACTTCATATAAACCCTAAGTCTTAGTAAAATTGATGTATGTTTTAATATTAAGGCAGTTACAGATGACTTAGGCAGCATGAGTAACATACTCAATTTACACTAGGAGACCCACAGATCTGGGGAGGATGAATAATCTAGCTTAACAATAAACATGTTTACCTCAAAAAAAATTTTTCATTGAAATTCTCCAATTGCAAACTTTAACTTTGTAATAGATGGAAATTCTAACAGATGGAAAAAAATTTTCATTGATAATCTCCAATTACAAACTTTCTAATAAAGAAAGACGATAGGAAAAAAATTTGTAATGCTTCTGGAGTCTAATGTGTAGGTCTTGGGCTTTCTTCAACCCTGCCACCATAAAACCAAAAACAAAGTTTTAACTCAAGGCTTCTATATTGCTGGGCAGTAACTGCACCACTTTTGCTGATTATCTTCAAGATAGGTTCTCAGAGGCTGGCCTAGACCACCATTTTCTTACACTTCCTTCACTAACACACTCTGCCTTTTCTCCAGATAGGGTCTTGACAACTTTTCCCCTGCTGGCCTGAATTAAATCCTCCACCTCCCAAAGTAACTAGGATGATAAACAGAGCACTGCATCAAACTATTGGTTGAGATGAAGTCTTTTTGCCTCAGGTAGACTAAAATAGAGACCCTTCTGATCACTACACTCTCCAAGTAGCTAAGATTAATTTCAGGCATAGCCACCTGTATCAGGCAAGAATAGAATATTCCTTCCTTAAATGTTCACCATTACAGGATGTGGGGCATTATTCCTACAATTTTAACTCTAAAATTTTAATTGGGGTTTCCAAAGAATATTAACATTGAGACCTATCTACTCTCAGTCTAAACCACTATGCATAGTAACTCAATTAATTAAAAAACCAGTAAATTTGGCATGAGACTGCTATAAAATCAATTGTTTTTATAAAGCAAACCATGCTTAAATTGCTCCAGAAGCATTAGTGTATAGATGCTCCAGAAGCATTAGTGTATAGATTATATAGTCTCAAGCCCATTCTTTTTTTTTTTTTGGTCCGGTCATGGGGCCTGAACTCTGGGCCTGGGCGCTGTCCCTCAGCTCTTCAGCTCAAGGCTAGAGCTCTACCACTTGAGCCACAGCACCACTTCCGATTTTTTTCTTTTTGCTTATGTGGTGCTGAGGAATCGAACCCAGGGCCTCAGGCATGCAAGGCAAGCGCTCTACCACTGAGCCACCTTCCCAGCCCCATCAGCCCATTCTTTTAAAGTTAGACAGGAGATAACCTATAGCAAAACCTTCAGAAAAAATTTTTACTTGGGTTTATACATTAATCTTCACAGGAGATCTACTAATCCTGTGCATAGAGAAGCATTACTACAGTTCTATAACTGCATGAGACTATTTTCCTTCCCACTCAATTCAATGAGTGGAAGGAGGGGGATAAAAACCTACTTTGTAAAATTGTCTGAAAGCTAATATTCTAATCTTCCATTGCTTTTGTTTTGGTTTGGTGATTGTCCTAGGGTTCGAATTTCAGGGCCTGAGCATTGTCTTTCAGCTTTTTTGTTCAAGCTAGCATTCTACCACTTGAGCCACAACTCCACTTCCAGCTTTTCTCCTGGTCAATTGGAGAGAAATCTCACAAACTTTCCTGCCCTGGCTGGCTTCGAACCACAATCCTCACATCTCAGCTAGGATTATAGGGCATGAGCCACTGATGCCCAGCTGCTCTTTAAATTTTAACCCCACTGTCCCACATACATTGCTATATAGCACATATAACTCAATTTTAAATTATTTACTTCAAAAGAACTGCAGTACTGCACAAAAATAAAACGGCTATCTCAAAGCAAAAGGGGAAATTCCAATGAAATGGTTTATAAACAAAATTAGGAATAAGATGAGTGGTGGTGGGTGACTGTAGTTCTAGCATTTCAGGAAGCTGATACAGAAGAATCAAGTAAGAACCAGCCAACCAAAACAAACCCCTAGGGCTCATTTCAGGAAGCTGATACAGAAGAATCAGGTAAGAACCAGCCAACCAAAACAAACCCCTAGGGCTCATGTCATAAACATTAAAGTTAGGTAGACACAATAAATCGGTTTTATTGAACACCTAAGTCTCAAGCCTCATAACAAACTGTGGAAATAGCTAGTAGAGTTCTAATAGGGATGCCTTTCTTGAAAAATAACTTACTTTCATATGTAAAAGGAAAAAAAAGTAAAACTAAATTTGTTTTGAAATAACTAGGAAAAATGTGACCTTTTTTGGTGTCAATGACTCTGAGACTAGCACTCTATCACGTGAGTCACAGCTCTACTTCCGGTGTGTGTGTGTGTGTGTGTGTGTGTGTGTGTGTGTGTGTGTGTGTGTGTGTGTGTGTGTGTGTGTGTGTGTGTGTGTGTGTGTGTGTGTGTGTGTGTGTGTGTGTGTGTGTGTGTGTGTGTGTGTGTGTGTGTGTGTGTGTGTTCAATTAGTCTCATAAATTTTCCTGCATGGGCTGGTTCCTCCTGAATGGCAATGATTATAGGTATGAGCCATGGGGCACCAGGTCAATTTATCATCTTTTCATTCCAATTTGTAAAAAGAAATACAGAATTTTGTTGAACAAATAGATGATTTTGTAAATACTAATCAGCTTTATTTATCCACACTATCAAAACTATGGTATCAAGAGGGAGACAAAGAAAAATACAGTATGGCAAGTATATACAGAAAGAGATTTAAGGATCTTGAAGTTTCTGTCCAAAACCAAAATCTAGTACCTGCAGCAAAATGGAGCTGGGTGTTTGAACAGTTAATAAGCCAAATATTAAATTTTTTTAAAATGAGCACTACCCAAGCTATTATTACAGGTATGTTCACCTGAAGTCTCTGCTAATCACAGAGGAAAGTGGATCACTTGAGTCCATGCAACATAGTTAAAACCCTAGAGAGACAGAGACAGGGAAGAGGAGAGACAAAGAACTATCACAGAAGTGCAAACTTGCCTCAATGAAACCTATTTTCAGTGGAGAGCAATTGGTCTCAATATTCATTAATAGTTGTCAACTTTTCCTAAATTTACCTTAAAAAATTGTAAAAATTAGTTTAGCCATCTTTCACACCTGTTAGCCAGCTACTCACTCAGGAGGCTAAAGTGTAAGAATCAACGTTCGAAGCCAGCTCAGAGAAGGAAAGTCCCGAGTCTTATGCCCAATTAACTGCTAAAGAGCCAGAAGTGGAGAATTGCCTTAAGTGGTAGGATACTGGCCTTGAGCAAAAATAAGCTCAGGGTCAGCACCCAGGCCCAGGGCCTTACCCATTACAGTTTTTGGTAGCAGATCAAGTATAATTGACTAACTTTCATTTCACAGTCAACTCAATTTACTGGAAACAACTATGTAATTTCCAAAATATCCTTGTAATCAAATCAAATAGTTAATATGCCACTGTTGACTGGTAGTGAAACGGAAACTATCTGGGCCCACTAGTCACTAAAATAATAGGAAATGTTCGTTTAAATAGTATTTAGTATGTGAAATTCTCATCTTAGTCCTCTTTTGCCTTTTTCTCCAATGTAAAACTGAACAGTGAATGAGAACACACTATTAAGTATATGTGTACAGAATTTCAATGTTATTCCAAATGGGCTTTTAAAATACGATGTAGTTAGTACACAAACTAAGCAATTATCTGCTAATTACTATCTAATCTCCAGTAGTGGAGATACAAACACAGGGATAATTCAAATATGATCTTAAAGGAAGAAAGACATTTAGAGGGTAAAGTTGGGATAAAAAGAATACTCAACCTACCAGCCTCCAAAGAGAAGTCATGCAATTGTGAATACATGTCAACCAAGTGTAATTAACATTCCAGCCAAATCACACTGAAAATAAAAAGTCTGGTAAGAGCTGTAGTGGGGAGCCACATAAGCCCACTTCTGAAGAGAACATATTCACTGATTATAGGAAGTATAATATTTACAAGTACTGTTAGTGAAAGATAAGCATGTTTGTGTAATGCACACAATACTACTTTTAAGAACTGTTACTTTTGACAGCTCCAGAATATTTTGGTAAAACATGCAAGACATTTTAAACATACATATTACATAAAATCTTCATATCTGGCCTTAAAACTATAATTTCAAAACTAATCTTATTTCAAAATAAATGAAATGACAGTACATTTTTCCTTGCCCATATATAAAAATCAGTATTACACTAACTACATTTAAGTTAGTCAAGCTGTGATAACATGCATTACCACAGACCAAATAACAAGTAATAACATCAGTTTTGCCCAAAGATCATTCAGGATACCTCAAAAGGTTTTTATATCCCAGGCACAAGATAACTTACTGTATTAATGCATAGAATTTCCTGGGGATCAATGGGCAAACAACACAAAGCTTGTCCATATTATTACTACTGAGACCTTTATAATACAGAAATAAAATTTAAAAGTTTTACCATTCTTCCCGCTGTGCCGTCGCTGCTTCAGTGTGTCGAGGGGAGGAGTTTGAATGGCTAGGGAATTAACAACCGGTACAGCAACCAATCAAAATTCTAGTTTTAGTTTTTGACATTGTTAGGGTTAAAAACTAATTCATTTACACTTCAATTCAACAGTAGTTACTACAAAGGCAGTTGCTTTGTGATTGGAAAAGTTGGGGCAAATATAATAGAAAGCTTGCCCCAAATGGTTATACAATTAAATCATTTTGGTTCCTCTGCCCAATGAACAGAATTTAGAAAGCAAAAACCAAAATGCAAAAGCTTAAATTCCAGAATAATTAACATATACATATTCCTTTCTCAACTTAAGCCACATATAGGTCAAGATTAGTTGTTTAATTTCCCATCCCACCTCCACTACCCCAAAGTGAGTACAATTGGCAAAACAGCCTGCCAAGAGTCAGCCGGGGGTGGGACTAGAAAAAAATGCATTCTAACATACACCCCCAACTCCCCTTATAAATCCTATGTTCTTACATTCAGTAAAGGAAATGTTACTTTCTAATGTTGGGTTAAAATGGCATTCTATTAAGTATCACGAAAACGTTTATCCTAGTAATAGTGAAAAAAAATCACAAACACATCCCCATTTTAAAATGGAATAGAAGCGTTAAGATCAGCAGTCAGTAATGGGGACCAAGAACTTGATTTAGTCCCTCCTGCTAACTCCTGTATTCAGCTTTCAGCTCCCGAAAAGCTGCATTTAATAAAGCAAAAGCAGCTTTAGATTATTACATCCAACAGTTATTCCAGCTAGAGTAGGCAAGTTAGTACTCAAAAACCTGCAAAAAATAGTCATCCCATAACACAGTACAGGACTACATCCATTTTCTTAAAAAGAATGGGTCTCCTGTAATAGTGAGAGCGGGAAATGAGAACCCCGGGGTGGGGGGAGAGGGGGACCAAGCTCCAGCGCACGGCACGTAAAAAATGTAAGTTGCCCCCAAACCGCAAGCAAGAATCCAGTGCGTAGGAATAGTACAGAATCTTAGGAGCTGAGGGCGCGAAAAAGGGTGCGCGGTTGGAAAAAGCAGCCGACTAGGAAGGGAGACAGTAGCAAACGGAGGGAAGAACCAACTCCGGGACAGGTCCGGGAGATTAGGAACTTGGAGCCCGCGGGGTAGGACCAACCGACCCATAGGAGCCTGGGGAAATTTCGGCAGGCTCGGAACGTCCGGGGGGGGGGGGGGAGTGAGGCCTGAGCGAAGGGTGCTTCAGGGAGATAGGAAAAGGAGGGGGAAACTGATCGAATATGCTCAAACCTCCTCGCCTGAAGGGGAAGAGGCACGGACAATCTACACGTTCCCCACCTCCCCCCCAAAGCAAGTGCTTATAAATATAATCACATCATCTCGGAAGAGGGAGACGCACCCAGTTTAAAAGCTCAGTAATCCCAGCCCAAAGCTTTTTGTGGATCTGTTAAACGTTTTTAAAGCCTGGGACGTTAGAAAACGGGCAAAAGGGGGGGGCGGGGGGGAGGGAGGGACAGCTCCGCTGGCGGGAAAAAATCCTGGCGCCTAAGCCGGTGGGAGGAGACCCAGGGCGAGGGAGGGAGGAGGGCGGGCCGGGAACAGCATGGTGACGGCTAAAGGTGGAAACGTGTGTGATGGGGGAGGGGGGGCGACACAGGCCCGGGAAAGAGGAAATGCAGGCCCTGGGGGAGCCCGGTTGAAGAAGGCTGTGGAGGGAGGCGGGGGGAAGACCCCGGCCGGGGAGGGCGGCCTAATGGCGGAGAGAAGTGGGGAAGGTGCGGGATGGGAGGGGGGGAGCCTAGTTGGGCCTGGCGGGGCTGGGCTGCCCCCCTTACTCACCCTTCATCCTCCTCGTTCTTACTGGCATCGATCTTCGCCCCCTCCGACTCGGTGCTGCCGCCTTCCGTGCCTCCGGTCGCCGTGCCGCCCCCGGTCCCGGCTCCGCTTCCCGCCGCCGCTGCCCCCGGCGCCGCCGCCACCATGGCTCCCTCCTGCTCGCCCGCTGAGCCGCCTACCGCCGCCGTTGCCGCCGCCGCCGCCCCGTCCCCGCCGAACTGCTCCTCCGACATACTGCTACTGCCTCCGCCGCCGCCGAGACGACACCCGCCGCCGCCGCGAACCGAAACTAGCAGCAAAGTAATCCCCGCCGCCGCCGCCGCCGCCGCCGCCGCCGCCGCGCGCCCGCCCGGCCTCGCGAAGCACACAACGAGAAGGCGCGCGCGTGGCTGCACAGGCTCCGGCGCCGCTCCCTTGGCCTGCCCCCCCTCGCCTCCCACTCACGCGGCGCGCACTCCCACTCGCTCCCGCTGCACTGAAAAAAAAAAAAAAGAATAAGAACCAGCGGCGGCCACTCTTTGCCTCCTCCTCGCTTTAATGGCGCCGCCGCGGACCACCTAAAATGGCCGACGGAAGAACGGCGCGTCCCGGTCACGTGATTCCAGAGCGCGCCCTTTGCGCCGCCTCCGCCCCCTTCCGCCGCTACTCCCCCCCACCCTCCCCCCTTTTCCCTCCCAGTTCTGCCCAATCGCTCCCTTTTATACCTTCGGCGCGCGCGCTCCCCCCGCCCCCCGCCGCACAGCGTGGGGGGGGGGGACTTTAAAAGGAACCGGAAGTGGCGTGCGCCGGGATGGCCTCACGGGGACCATCGAGAACAAGGAGTGCTGGTTCGATGGTGCGGCTAGAGAGACACCCCCCCCTCCTCCCTCTGTCTACCCCCCACCCTTTCGAGGATTCCTGGAGTCCACTCCCGGCTGCCCAGGCTCTGTGGGCGGGAGTGGCCGCGTCAGGAAGGGGTGTGGCTTCGCCGGATTTAAGGCGGCTCGCTTCCCGCGCGCGCGCGCGCGCGCGCGCGCGTGTGTGTGTGTGTAGAGCTGGAGTGAGGCAGTGGCGCGCTCGACTGCAGCGTCTGCCGGCGTACGGAATCGACCGTGGGTGCCTGGCTCTGTCTACGGTGGCCCGGGGGGACGCGGCGCGTCAGGACGCGGCGGCGCACGCGTGCGCAGGGTGCCGGAGCCCGCGAGCCCGGCCGGTGACAGGGAGGTGCCGCCGCGCTTCTGCCTGGATGGAGGTGGCTGGCTGGGGCGCTAACGAACGATGGGGGCTGCTGTTTTTTGGTTTTTTACTTTTTAAGGTTTGCTTTCCACGTGAGATGCGTGATTGCCTGCTTTCCTCCGGCCATGTTTCCAGCGGTACGTGGAGAAGCCGGTAACCGCTGGGTTAAGGAGCCGAGCTTGCTGGTGCTTTGCTGGCGGCGATCACATCTCAGCGCTGCCTTGAGTTCTCTCCTCTCGGTGACAGTTACATCAGCCCAGGGCTTGCTCGGTGTCGTGGGCTTTTTCGTCTCTGTACCCAATGGGATTTAGGGATGCCGTGAATCGTCTTTACAAGGTTTGAGTTTGCTGCGTTGTGGTAATGTTTGGTGGTTGGTTTAAAACACACACACACACCCCGTTAGGCGTGTACTGAGAATTAACGGTAACCTTGCCCTTTAATAGACCTATTAAGGATTGCAGCTTTGTTAGGGCACTTGATTATCCAGGTTTGGGGATCTGCAGCTTCCTAAAAATGTCCTTAGGAGAAAATAAAGCTGTGAACAACAAAACAGCTAGGCTAAAAGTTTGGACAAATCTGCTCAGCATCGTTACACTCCTGAATCTTTGCTCTTGGGAGGCAGAAGGCTATCAAGTTCCTGAGATCCTTATTGGTACTGAACAGTATTGAGACCCTGTTTCAGAAAATCCAATATCCTCAGACTTGCCTGCATTTTAGTAACGTAGGGCTTTCCAAAAAGGTCCATTTTCATTGGGCAGCAGCCAAGGCTCACGCCTCTACTCTAGCTATTCAGGAGACTGAGATCTGACGATCTCAGTTGAAGCCTGCCAGGGCAGGAAAGCCCTTGAGACTTTTCAGTTAACCACAGAAAAAGCCTGAATGGGAACTGTGGCTCAGGTGGTTCAGCACCAGTCTTGAGCACAAAAGCTCACCATAGCCAGGCCCTGAATTCAAGCACCAGAACTGGCACAGATGAAAACCACACAGATCTGCGATTTAGTTCACTTGCAGCCCAGTAGCTTCTGGAATTCATGTCAGGAATTCCAGACAACCTAGGAATAATTTTCAAGTTAAAATTTTTTTGCTACTTAAGTTTTAATGTGTGAATGCCACATCACAGAAAGACTTTAATGTTACCAGAGTTTCTCCATCCTGTGCACCAGCATTCCTCAACTCACTTCTACCTTGAATCTTTAAATATTCCTCATCTGCCTAGAAATCAATCCATTCTTCAAGCCCCCAATCAAGTGTTAATATTTCTCTGAAGTTTTCCAAGACCCTTCAGGCAGAATTAACCATTCCGCCTCACAGCACCCTATCGTACATCTGTTATTCTTTTTGTTGGTGTTGGTGTTGTTTTGTGGGTCATGGGGCTTGAACTCTGGGCCTGTGTACTGTCCCTCAGCTCTTCAGCTCAAGGAGAGTGCTCTACCACTTCCGGTTTTCTGGTGGTTTTTGGAGATAAGAGTCTCCTGGACTTTCCTGCCTGGGCTGGCTTTGAACCTTGATCCTCAGATCTCAGCCTCCTGAGCAGCTAGGATTACAGGCATGAGCCACCAGCGCCCAACTTACATCTGTTATTCGTAATTGTATTCAACTAGACTATGAATTCATAGAGGGTAAAAATATCTTCTATAAAGCCAGGCCGGGCATCAGTGGATCACACCTGAGATCAGAGGATCAAAGCTCAGAAACAGCAAGACTGGTACACACACACACCCCATAAGTGAACTGTGGCTCTGATAAAACTCCAGGCTTGAGCAAAAAGGAGCTAAGTTAAGACAGTGTACAGGCTCTAAGTTCAAGCCGTAGTACCAACACAAAAATGAAAAAAAAACTTGATACCTTCACTAGAATCCCTTTATCAGAACCAGATGGACACATAATGCAAGGAGTAGCTGTTTTAATCTACTGGATACCCTTTAAAAACTAGGCAGGAGATAACCCTGTTCTCAATTTTTTTAATATATACATTTAGCAATCTAGAACAATCTGTCTGGAAGAAACAGCAGGGAGAACCTATTTCTTTTTCTTTTGTTGGTCCTGGGCTTGAATTAGGCCAGGATGCTGTCTCTGAGCTCTTTTGCTCAAGGCTAGCACTCTTCCATTTTGAGCCACAGTGCTGAGTCTTACAGACTTTCCTGCCCGGGCTGGCTTTAAACCTCAATCCTCAGATCTCACCCTCCTGAGTAGCTAGGGTAACAGGCGTGAGCCACCGGCACCTGGCCGGCTTTTTTTTTTTTTTTAATGAACTTTTTTTGTCAGTTTTGGGACTTGAGCTCTGGGACTGGGCACTGTCCCTGAGCTCTTCAGCTCAAGATGGGTGCTCTAACACTTGAGCCACAGCGCCACTTCTGGTCTTCTGGTGGTTAATTAGAGATTAGTCTCAGAGACTTCTTTGTTGCCGGGGCTGGCTTTGAAGAGTCTCATGAACTTTTCTGCCCCAGCTCAATTCAAACCTCTATCTTCAGATATTATCCTCCTTAGTAGCTAGGATTAAAGGAATGAGCCTTCCACATCTGGCTAACGTGACCATATTTAAATAACACCCTTCTTAAAGAATAGCCTCTTGAGAAAGTCACCTGCTGTCAACTGCTTTTCTTTATCTCTGATGTCCTCCCACAGTGCACTGTCCACGGGCATCTACAGGATTTATAGCTTAATTAGAATATAACCTCAATCTTCTCAACTAGATCTTTTTAACTTTAAAAGCGAAGTGCTAATCACAGCTTACAAAGCCCTGGGTGACCTCATTCCTGTACATCTCTCAGGTATAATTTTTATACCCTGGTTAAGAGTTCTCATAGCTGGGCTTTGATGGCTTACACCTCAAATCCTAGTACTCAGGAGGCTGAGATCTGAGGATCAAGGTTCAAAGCCAGCCCAGGCAGGAAAGTCCGTGAGACTCTTATGTCCAATAAACCACCAGAAAACCAGAAGTGGCACTGTGGCTCAAGTGGTAGAGTGCTAGCCTTGAGCTGAAGAGCTCGGGGACAGTGCTCAGGCCCAGAGTTCAAGCACCATGACCGACAAAAAAAAAAAGTTCTCAGGCTCTCATACTCAGTACAATTGCTCAAAAGTGTCAATTGGGCTCGGTGCAGTAGCTTATAGATATCATCCTTCCTACTCTGGAGGCAGAGATAATTCCAGGCCAAACATCAAAAAGTTACCAAGATTCCCTCTAAACCAACTGCAGTTGATATTTGATGTTTGAAGCCTCTCAGAATCCCAAAGATCAGGAATAGGGAATTGTGGGTCTACAAATCAGAATGAACTCATCACGGCGCCTTTATTCTTGGAAAGACACTATACCTCATTCAACCAAAACACTGAGGAACATCCATTGATATTAGAAGAAAAACTTTCCTATCCACAGGTCATAAACAGAGATATGTAGCTGGAAAGGTTTCTGACAGTCATTTTGCAACAGAAAGATCCCTATGAAGACAAGAGTTCCTGAGCAAGGCGCTGGGGGTTCATACAATCCTTCCTACCTGAGGCTGAGATTGGGGATCACACTTCAAAGCCAGTCCAGATAGGAAAGTCTATGAGACTCTTATCTCCAGTTAATCACAAAAAAAGCTGGAACTGGCACTGTGGCTCAAATGGTAGAGCAAAAAGGTCAGGGACAGCACCCAAACCTAAAGTTAGCTCCAGGACTGGCAAAAAAAAAAGTTATTGGCGACAAAATTAACAGGACTTAAGAAACAAATAACTCCCACTCATCTGGTCGAACCATTACTAAATATCCCCATGGTGATGATCACATGTATGGTGTATATGTGTACACCGTTATGTGTTATAGACTGTGATAGACAATTTGCTCCAGGGAAGTTAGAATGAACTTGTGAGTTTAAATGAGCATCATTATTCCACAATACTGTGAAATTTGGGAAATTATGTAATCACTTAATCACAATTAAAAAAAAAAAAGAACCTGGGGAAGGTAGGGAGGGAAGGGATGGTAGGGGGAAAACAATGGAGGGGGTAACAATGCTCAATGGGAAGTGTACTCATTACCTTACTCATGTGACTGTAACCCACAAACAGCTAAAACAAGAGTGACTTAAATCTATCAGATGATAAACCATACATGACTTAGCAAGATTTTCCAAAAAGAGTGTGTTTCTCCTCCTGCGCTATAGCAAAGCCTAAGGCTGCCCCTGCTCTTCCTTGGGAATTACCAAACACCATTCAGTTTATAAACTATTGGCCTTTGATGTGGCAAACAGCATGCTAGGCTGAGCATATAGTCTAACAGCTATCTCTTCTTTCTAGAGCTAGTAGATGGTATCCTTATATGCTACCACTTTCCATGAATCTGCTTTATATTCTTATTTTCACCAGAATTCAAAAGCACTCAAAAATACATGAATACAGCTTCCTTCTAAAACAATAAACAAGCACATATATGGGAGGGGAAGGGAGGGCTGGGGATGTAAGCTCAAGTGGTAAAGTACCTGTTTAGCAAGTGTAAGGCTCTGAGTTCAAAACCCAGTACCACCACCAAAAAATGGGAAATATAGAATGTTTCCTTCTTTGTTTACTATCCCTCTCTATTCTCACAAAATAGGAGTTTGAAGTGTAGAGTTATGCCACCATAAGTTCTGGTCTGCTCTCTTCAGTCTCCAAGACTTTGTCCTCTATTCTCTCTCTTTGTACCATTAATCTTTATGAATGGCTCATAATAGCTTATCACATTGGTAATTTTTTGTTTGTCTGGTGGTCGCTGTGGTGCTTGAACTCAGGGCTGAGTGCTGTCACTGAGCTTTGTTGTTCAAGACTAGTGTTTTGAGCCACAGTTGCAATTCTGGTTTTCAGGTGGTTAATTGGAGAAAAGAGTCACAGACTTTCCTGCCTGGGCTGGTTGCTCAGATCTCAGCCTCCCGAGTAGTTAGGATTACAGGCGTGAACCCCCAGTGCCTGGCTCAGATTGGTGATATTTGTGTGTGTGTGGGGGGGGGGGGGGTGTTTGTTTCGTTTTTTGGCCAATCCTGGGGCCTAAGCACTGTCCTTTGTGTTCAAGGCAAGAAAACTACCACTTGAGCCACAGTGCCACTTCCAGCTTTTTCTGAATAGTTCATTGGAGATAAGAGTCTCATGGACTTTCTTTCCCCCAACTGGCTTTGAACCACAATCATCAGATCTCAGCCTCCTAAGTAGTTAGGATTACAGTGTGAGCCACAGGCATCCAGCTGCATTGGTAATTTTTTAAAAATCAGTTTGTTATATAACTACAGAGTGTAGTATAGAATCAGAATTTCATGGTGGTTTCCAAACTACAAGTATACAGACATCTAAGGTTTTCAGAAAGAAATCACTGGGACCTGAGGATATAGCTCCATGGCAGAGCATTTGCCTAGAAGTACAAAGCACTACAAAAGGAAAGAAAAGGAATGATAATATTTTTAATGTCACCATCCATTCCTCCACTTCTTTATTCCAGGTTAGTAGAAATTATACCTATATATTTAATTCATAGAATTTATAAGAATTATTATTAATTTTTGAAAAGCTCCCATCTTCTTTTGCCTTTTTCCGTCATCTCCAATCACTTGGGCCTAGAAAGTTTTTTTAATCAACTTCTTTAAGAAAAAAAATGTTACGGGCCAAGTATCAGTCAGTCATGCCTGTAATCCTAGCTACTCAGTAGGCTGAGATCTGACTGCTAGTTTGGAAACTCAAGTCATAAACTACTCAAAAAAACCAGAAAGAAGCTGTGGCTCAAGTAATAAAGAGTGTTCACCTTGAGCAAAAGAAGGTCAGGAACAGTGCCCAGGCCCAAAGTTCAAGACCTAGGACTGGCAAACAAAAAGTTATTATATAGGTGATGTACAGAGGAGTTACAGTTACATAAGTCAGATCATAAGTACTTTTTCATGGATAGTATCATCTCTCCCCTCACTCTCTCCCAGTTTTCCCCTCCCTATTTAATTGACTTCTTAATCTGCCTGGCATTAATAATGTTCTAGTATATTTGGGAAGCTTGTAAGCTCAGCACTATGAGTAGACAGATATTTTGTATTTCATAAAGCAGATGCTGGAGCTGGAGCTCAAATGGTAGAACCCCTGCCTAGCAAATATGACACTTTAAGTTCAAATTCCAGTATCACCAAAAAGAAAGAAAGAAGCAAGGGAAAGGGTAACATTGTCCAAAAAGAAATGTACCTGATTTATGTAACTATAATCCCTCTGTACATCACCTTTTATAACAATTTTAAAAAAAGGTTTATTGTACAACAAAATAAAAAATTTTATTTATTTGTAACAGGAGAGTAGTAAGTAGAATTGTCTAATAGCCTATTTCAATAAGTTTTGCATGATGAAAATTCTAATAGCAATTTCACCAAACTTTTTTTAAACTTAATTGACATTTGGGAGAAAGGTAATTATATATTCACATGAAGTAATAATAAACAACATATATCCTAAGTACATTTTGTCCAGTTCTCTCCAAAGTTAACATTTTGCCTACAATATAAATCACAACCAGGAATTTGACATTAATGCAAACTCTTATTTATGTTTTTCCTACTGACTTTGTAGATGTTATAGTTTTTTTCATATATACAAATTTAATAACATGACCTCCAGCATTCTTCGATCCTAAGGCCTGGTATCACTAAGCTAATACCTCTGTAAATGCATCATTTTATTTCCCTATGCTGCCTTTTTCCTTCATATGACAAGTAAAGATGTTGAGATAGCTTGCTCCAAAAGTTTGTGGTTTGGGTTTTTTTTGTTTTGTTTTGTTTTTCATTTGTTTTTCCAATTTTTGTCTTGAACTCAGGGCCTGAGTACTGTCCCTGAACTTCCTTTGGTCCAAACTAGCATTCTGCCACTTGAGCTACAGCTCCACTTCCAGCTGTTTTGCTAATTTATTGGAGATAAGGAGTCTCACAGACTTTCCTGCCCATGCTAGCTTTGAACCATATCCTCAAATCTCAGCCTTCTGAGTAGCTATTATTACAGGTGTGAGCCACCCACCAGCACCCAGCCTCCAAAAGTTTTAATGTGTATATTTCTGATAAATTGTATTAAATTTAATGCAGCTAAATAATAGTAATATACAGTAGGAATGCTTTGAGCAGTGCCAGTCCAAAGCACAACTTTGCTTTTATATTTTTGTTCTTTTTGGAATCTTGTTTCTCTCATCTTCCTTATGCCTCTTATGTGAAAAAGTGAGGATTGGAATCATTTTTTTCTAAAATATCTGAAAAAAGATATGTTTAGAATATCTACCAAAAAGTAATATTTAACTTGGTTTGTTATGTCAATTTTTTGGCTAGTAAAAATGAGTAGAAATCATATGAACCAGAAATTTCACAGATAAATATATACTTCATACATTGTAATGTAGCATCATTTCATGCATTGTAATGTAGCATCAGACTCCACTAAGCAAAGACACAGTTCCTAACAAGACTATCCCTAAGTTTAGAGGTCCTGCCCTTGACACCTACACTTTTGACCTACTGGCTACAAATTAGGAGTTCCCCTTCCCTGTAAAAAACTTATAGTGATCAAAATTGGCTTCAAAATGGCTCCAGAACTCAAGAGAGCACTGTATTTATGATTACAGTTTTATTGTAAAGGCTACAAATCAGAACTGCTCAAATAAACAAACATAGGGAGAGGAGGGGAAGTGCTACTTGTGTCACTAGACACACATATTGGTGTGTTCAGCAGTCAGAAAGTTCTACTCATGCTGAGTATTCAGAGTTGAGGGTTCATTATGTAGGCATAAGATGAATCAGTGATCACAGGAATCAACTCAAACCCCAGCCTCCTTACTCTCCCTCCCCTTTTCAAGACACTGGGCAGTCTATCATATGGTTCACAGCCCTACCAATCCTTTAATCACACATTCAGCCACCATCCTGAAGTTATACACAGCTCCTACTTGAAACTATATACAGTATCTAATTTTGATATTTCTGTGTTCATGAATTATAAAGAAACTCATTGCTTGGAGAAATTCCAAAGACTTATAATCCCTCCCAGGTACCCAAAGACCAAAATCTTTGCATCAAGAAGAAACATTGAAAATGTAAGTGTACAAAAAGTGGAAATAGGGCTGGGAAGGTGGCTCAGTGGTAGAGTGCTTATCTTGCATGCATGAGGCCCTGGGTTCGATTCCTCAGCACCACATAAGCAGAAATAGGCGGAAGTGGCGCTGTGGCTCAAGTGCTAGAGCAATTGCCTTGAGCTAAAGAGCTGAGGGTCAGTATCCAGGCCCAGAGTTCAGGCCCATGACCTACCAAAAAAAAAAAAAAAAAAAAAAAGGTACCATAGGTTCTAAGGGTCCTTTCTAAACACTCCTATATTTAAGAACTCATTGGGAGGACTTGCAGAACTCAACATAGAGGCATACTTGTGGCTAAGATGTATTTTCTCTTTTTTTCCTTTTTGACTAAGATTTATTATAAAAGAATACTAGGTAAAATCTGCAAGGGAAAAAGTCAGAGGTGTGTGTGTGTGTGTGTGTGTGTGCGCGCGCGCGCGTGTGTGCGTGCGTGTGTGTGTGTGTGTGTGTGTGTGTGTGTGTGTATACTTCCAAGAGTTGTCTTTTTACAGTAGTAACCCAGGGGAGGAATTTCAATCCCATAGGAATGAATTGTGATAATATGTGTAATGTATTTCTCCATAATAGGCCAAACTCATTAGCAACCCCATATGTAAGGTTTTTATTGGGAGTTGATCCCCTGCGTAGTGTATGTGAACATTTCAGTTGCCTGAGGAAAAAGCATTAACCAGAGTTGATAGAGAGTTGAGGCAAAGCCATCCACAGGGAATGTTGGAAATCTTCTAATATTTTTTTACCCAGATGCCTTTCAGGGGCAATTTTGTAAGCAGGACCTTTAAAGGTTAGCAATCTCAGGTTTGCTCTGTTAACATGGTTTTTTGTTTTGTAGATGCTGTACAATGGGATGTTACTCAACAATAGAAAAGAATGAAGCACTGATAAGTGCTACAACGTGGATTAAAATGGAAAGCATTATGTTAAGTGAAAGAAGCCAGTGGGAAAAAAAGGTCACATATTGTATGATTGCATGTATATGAAATAACCAAAACAGGAAAACTGACAGGAAGGAGAGTATTAGTTGCCTAGGACTGGGTGATCAGAAAGAAATGGAAAAACATAAGACTTTTTTGGGTTTTCATCCTGGTTCTAGGAATCAGCTACTAAGGAAAAACTCTGAGCCACATCCCCAGAGAATTTTATACTGTAAATGATGAATTGCAACCCCAGTGCCAGTGGCTCACTCCTAAATTCTAGCTACTTGGGAAGTGGGTCTGAGAATCGCTGGTCAAAGCCAGGCTAGATAGGAAAGTCCATGAGACTCTTACCTCCAATTAACTACCAAAAAGCTGGAAATGTAGCTGTGACTCAATGGTAGAGCGCTATCCTTGAGCACAAAAGCTTAGAGACAACACCCAGATCCTGAGTTCAAGCCCAGGACCAGTACTGAGAGAGAGAGAGAGAGAGAGAAAGAGAGAGAGAGAGAGAGAGAGAGAGAGAGAGAGAGAGAGAGAGAGAGAGAGAGAGAGAGAGAGAATGGATGAGTTGTATAGAATGTTAAATATATCTCAATAAAACTGTTATATAAAATTGGCTATACGGGGGCTGGGAATGCCTCTTAGTGGTAGAGCATGCGTGAAGAAGCCCTGGGTTTGATTCCTCAGCATCACATAAACAGAAAAAATCAGAAGTGGCACTGTGGCTCAAGTGGTAGAGCGCTAACCCTGAGCAAAGGAAGCTCAGGGCCAGTGTCCAGGCCCTGAGTTCAGGCCCTAGGACTGGCAAAAAAAAAAAAAAAAAAAAAAGGTACAAGCACTGTGGCTCAAAGTGGTAGAGCACTAGTCTTGAGTGAGAAAACTCAAACAGCTTCCAGGCTCTAAATTCAAGCGTAATAACTGACAAAGGAAAAAAATCTAAGAGGAGGAGGGAAGGGAGGGAAGTGGTAAGCAGGAGAAAATAAGAGGAGATAAGTGTTTAAAAAGAAATGTATTCATTACCTTATGTAACTAACCCCCCATCATCACCTTTACAATAAAGTTTTAATTTTTTTAAATTAAAAAAACTAATAGCCCTCTGCCTAGTTGTGCATGTACTAAATAGTTGTATAAATTAACTATAAAACAATTTAAATTTTCTTTATTTATTTTTGTCAGTCATGGGGCTTGAACTCTGGGCCTGGGCACTGTCCCTCAGCTCTTCAGCTCAAGGCTAGTGCTCTACCACTTGAGCCACAGCACCACTTCCGGTTTTCTGGTGTTTAATTGGAGATAGGAGTCTTCATGAACTTTCCTGCCCAGGCTGGCTTTGAATCAGGATCCTCAGGTCTTGGCCTCCTGAGTAGCTAGGATTACAGGCGTGATCCGCTAGTGACAGCTCTAAATATTTTTTAAAGAAAAAAAGAAATCTCCAGAACCAAGTGTAATAGCACACATCTATAATCCTGGCACTCAGGAGCAAAGGCAAGAGACAGTTTCTCTACCAGTCCACCCTTGGCAACATAGAGATTGTCTCAAACAGCAAATGAAAACAAAACAAATCCTCATATGTTAAGCAGATCACTTGTAGGCTTTACATGAAAGTGGAAACTTAAATTCTGAGTAGGTAAAATGACCTACTGATGTTTCCATCCCAGAAACCCCAGAGATGTTTATATAGAATGATCAGCCATCCCTGGTGAGTACAACCAGCAGACCTACTGAATGCTGCCTCATCTGCCAGCTTTTGGCCATTTCTTTTCCTTTTGTCCAGAAGTATCACATTGTCTACTAGTTTTATGTTATATCCAGAGCATTTCTTGTTTCTTTTCTTCTTTCTTTTCCTCTTTCCTTCCCTCTTTCCTTCCTTCCTTCTTTGTTTCCTTCCTTCCTTTATTTCCCTTTCTTTTTCCTTCCTTCCTTCCTCCCTTCTGTGGCAAGGTAGTTTGAATTCAGGGCCTCATCATCACTTGGTTTGCTTTGTCACCTATCATTCGAACCACACCTCTAGTCTGGCATTTTGCTGGTTATTTTGGAAATGGAGTTTCTCACAGACTTTTTTTTTTTTAACTTTTTATTCTCAGATGACATTTTGGATTTTTTTTTTTTTTTTTTGGTCGGTCGCAGGCCTTGAACTGTGAGCCTGAGGGCTGTCCCTCAGCTCTTCAGCTCAAGGCTAGCGCTCTACCACTTGAGCCACAGCGCCACTTCCGGCTTTTTTCTTTTTGCTTATGTGGTGCTGAGGAATCGAACCCAGGAACTCATGCATGCAAGGCAAGCACTCTACCACTGAGCCACCTTTCCAGCCCCTCTCACAGACTTTTCTTCTTCAGATCTCAGACTCCTGAGCCACAGGTACCTGGTGGGAGCAATAAAGGGAATAGAACTTAGGGCCTCATGCTTGGTAGGCACTTAAGCTACACTTCTAGCTACATTAGAGAAGTTGTTTCTAACTCATTTTCTGTGAAAAAAAATTGAAATCCCCATCTTTCATTTCATTCTTCGTAATATTTCCCATTCTCCACAATTCAGATTCTTGCTTTCCTTCTCTACTATCCAAAAATGATTCCTACTACTACCATTTTCTTTTTCTTTCTTTTTGTGTGTGTGGGGGGGGGGGGGAGGGGAAGTCCTAGGGCTTGAACTTCTCAGTGCCTGAGCACTATCCCTGAGCTTCTTTTGCTCAAGGCTAGCACTACCACTTGGGCAACAGCACCACTTCTGGCCTTTTCTGTGTATGTGGTACTGAAGAATTGAACCTAGTGCTTCATGCATGCTAGTCAAGCACTCTACCACTAAGCCACATTTCCAGCCCTCTAATCCCATTTTCTTGTTGTCTCCTAGTAGCTGGCTTCACAAGAGAGATTGAGACAAATTAATACAAGATGTAAATTGATAGTTTTTAACCTTTATAATAAATTAAAAATTATTTTGGGGGGAGGGAAGGGATAGTAGGAGAAAAAGGAGGGAGGTAACAATACTGGACAAGAAATGTACTCATTAACTTTCTCAGGTAACTGTAAACACTCTGTACAGCATCTTTACAATAAAAAAATTTTTGAAGATGTACTCATAAAAAATTATTTATTTTAATATAGCATGCACACATTATGGAAAGTTGATAAATATGGGCTTTTTTCCTTTTGTGTGTGTGGGTGTATGTGTGTGTGTGTCTCTTGTGTGTGTGCACCCATACTAGAGCTTGATCTCAGTGCCTATACACTGTCCCTTAACTTTTTTCACCTGAGGCTGGGGCTTTATCACTTGAGCCATACCTCCACTTCTGGCTTTTGATGCTTAATGAGAGATAAGAGTCTCAACACTGTTTAGCCAGGGCTGACTTTGAGCCATGATTCTTATTTCAGCCTCCTGAGTAGTCAAAATTAAAGTTACGAGTCACTGATACCCGGATTTTATTTTTGCTCTTAAAAAAAATTTTTTTTTCAGAGCTGGGCACTGGAGGCTCACGCATGTAATCCTAGCTACTCGGGAGGTTGAGATCTGAGGATCACAGTTCAAAGCCAGCCTGGGCAGGAAAAGTCTGTGAGACTCTTATCTTCAATAAACAACTCAGAAAACCAAAAGTGGTGCTGTGGCTCAAGTAGTAGAGCACTCGCTTTGAGCTGAATTGCTGAGGGATAGTGCCCAGGCCCAGAGTTGAAGCCCCACAACCGACAAAAAATTTAGAGCCAGGCGCTGGTGGCTCAGGCCTGTAATCCTAGCTACTCAGGAGGCTGAGATCTGAGGATCGCGGTTCAAAGCCAGCCCGGGCAGGAAAGACCGTGAGACTCCTATCTCCAATAAACCACCAGAAAACCGGAAGTGGTGCTGTAGCTCAAGTGGTAGAGCGCTAGCCTTGAGCTGAAGAGCTGAGGGACAGCGCCCAGGCCCAGAGTTCAAGCCCCACGACCGACAAAAAAAAAAAAAATTTAGGCGCTGGAAATATGGCTTAGTGGTAGAGTGCTTGCCTAGCATGCATGAAGCTCTGGGTCGATTCCTCAGTACCACATAAACAGAAAAAGAAGTGGTGCTATGGCTCAAGTGGTAGAGCACTAGCCTTGGGCAAAAACAAGCTCAGAGACAGTGCCCCTGAGTTCAAGCCCCAAGAATGGCAAAAAAAAAAAAAAAAAAAAAAAAAAATTTGCAGGTCAGGCACTGGTGTCTCACACCTGTAATGCTAGCTAGTCAGCAGGCTAAGATCTGAGGATCACAGTTCAAAGCCAGCCCAGGAAGGAAAGTCTGTGAGAGTCATCTCTAATTAACCATGCGAAAAATGGAAGTGGAGCTATGGCTCAAAGTGATGGAGTGCTAACCTTGAGTAAAAAAGCTCAGGAACAGGGCCCAGGGACCTGAGTTCAAGACCCATGACAGACAAAAAAAAAATTTTTTTTTTTTACTTTTCAAAAATATGATTGTCACCATAATTTTTTTTTGTTTTTGTTTTTGTTATCCATGGGGCTTGAACTCTGGGCCTGGGCACTGTCCCTGCTTTCCTCAGCTCAAGGCTAGCGCTCTACCACTTGAGTCACAGCACCACTTCCAATTTTCTGGTGATTAATTGGAAATCTGCCCGAGCTGGCTTTGAACTTCGATCATCAGATCTCAGCCTCGAGTAGCTAGAGTTACAGGCATGAGCCACCAGCACCTGGCTTGTCACCAAAGTTTAAGTACAATAATGTGTGAAGTATGACCATGTGAACTTAATTATCCCTTTTTGCTAAGTTGGAAGAACAAATATTTGGGTTACCTAGGAGCCACCCAGGAAGCCTAAAGATTGCTTAAGATTGAATATCTTAATACTTTTATTATGAATTTGCTGCCTAAAATGGCAAAAACAAAGTTAAGGAGTTTTGCTATTTGAGTTTTACCCTGAATCTGCCATATTTCAATTAGTACATTTATATACACTTGCATACCACCCAACATGTTTACTTATAAGCTGAAACAGTTCCACCTATAAGGGGCGGCATGCATTCTGTGTCTCTCTGGGCCTGACTTAACTTAATTTTCTACATGTCTTTCCATTTCTTTACAAATGCATGAATACAATTCGGTTGTGTATGGATACCACACTCTCTTGATCTATTCATCCATTGAGGTGTATCTGGGCTGATTCCATACAGTGGCTATTAGTGAATAGTGCTGCAGTGAACATGCTGTATCCTGGTTTGTAATCTCTTGGATAAATGCCCAGAAGTGGAATTACTGGGTCATAAGGTAGTTCTATGTTTAAATTTTTTGAGGAATCTCTATTCTTCTTTCCAGAGTAGTGAACCAGTTTACATTCTCACCAGCAGTGTATTAGGGCTCCCTTTTTGTTAGCATCCTTACCAGCATATGTTATTTTGTTTTCTTAATAATGGCCACTTTAGCTGGGTTCCAGTGGCTCATGCCTGTAATCCTAGCTCCACAGGAGGCTGCGATCTGACTTTCATGGTTCAAAACCAGTCTGAGCAGAAAAGTCCATGTGACTCTTGTTTCTAAACCATAAAAGTTGGAAGTGGACGCTGGGCGCTGGTGGCTCACGCCTGTAATCCTAGCTACTCAGGAGGCTGAGATCTGAGGATCGTGGTTCAAAGCCAGCCCCGGCAGGAGAGACCGTGAGACTCCTATCTCCAATAAACCACCAGAAAACCGGAAGTGGCGCTGTAGCTCAAGTGGTAGAGCGTTCGCCTTGAGCTGAAGAGCTGAGGGACAGCGCCCAGGCCCAGAGTTCAAGCCCCACGGCTGACAAAAAAAAAAAAAGTTGGAAGTAGAGCTGTGGCTCAAGTGGTAGAGCACTGGCCTTGAGAAAGAAAGCTCAGGAACAGTGTTCCTCAGTTCAAGCCCTAAAACCAGCACAAACACACCGAGTAAGAAATGTTTATTATTTTATTTTTTATTGTCAAGGTAATGTTCAAAAGGGTTACAGTTACATAAGTAAGGTAATAAGTACATGTCTTGTCAAACTTGTTACCCCTTCCCTCATTTTTCTCCTACTTTCCCTCATCCCTGTTCCTCCCCAAAGTTGTACAGATCATTTCCAACATATTGTCTTGTGAATATCACTATTGCATTGGTTCCCTCCTTGTCCTGTCTCACCATTCTGTTGTTCCCCTTCCCTTCCCTAATTCAGATAAACGTATATACAATACCAGGGTACCAAAATCAAATACAGTGACAACATGGGATATACCATAGGAGGAAGACCATACAAAAGAAACAAGAAATCACATAGTACATTAAAAACAACAAAAAGCCTCTTGGATCCATGTCTTGGAGTTCCATTTCACTTAGCATCATTTGTGATTTATGATTTTTGTTTTTTCAAATTCTTTATTGTGATTAAGTGGTTACATAATTTTCCAAATTTCACAGTATTGTGGGATAGTGATGCTTAGTTAAAGTCACAAACACATTCTAACTTTCATGGAGCAAATTGTCTGTCACGGTCTATCATGTTTATGAGTTCTATGAGCTTTGCGATACAGTTATTTCTTCCACATTGGGTGATATGTACATTTCTTTGTTTTGCATAGCATCAGCTGTTCCCTCTTTCCCACTTGTTCCCTCCCTCCCATCGCTGCCATTGAGTTGCTTAGTTCATTTTGGTCAGTGTCCAGTACAGCTTGATGAGTCCCGCTTAGCATCATCTTATATGGTCATATGTATGTAGCTATTGAGCTATTCTGCTCATCTGCTAAAATTTTCCTAGATATATAGTATTTATTGCAAGTAAGGGAAACCATGGGACCTATGTTTCTTTGGGTATGGCTTACTTAATATGATTTTTTTCCAAGTCTTTCCATTTCCTAACAAATGGAGCAGTGTCATTCTTTCTGATGGAAGCATAGAATTCATATATATATACATATATATATATATATATATATATATATCACATTTTCTTGATCCATTCATCTACTGAGGATCATCTGGGTTGGTTCCATATCTTAGCTATGGTGAATAATGCTGCCATAAACATAGTTGTGCTGGTAGCTTTAGTATGGCCTTATTTTGTGGTCATATGGGTAAATGCCCAGGAGTGGGATTGCTGGATCATAGGAGAGCTTTGTATTTAGTCTTTTGAGGAAATTCCATACTGCTTTCCAGAGTGTTGAACAAGTTTATCTTCCCACTAACTGCAGTAGTGTTCCATCCCCTTCAGCATCTGTTAATAGATTTCTTGATTATAGCCATTCTAACTGGGATGAGGTGGAATCTCAATGTTGCTTTGATTTGCATTTTTTTATAGCCAGAAATGTTGAACATTTCTTCATGTGTCTATTGGCCATTCTTATTTTCTCTTTTTTTTTTTGGGGGGGGGGCGGTCCGGTCGTGGGGCCTGAACTCTGGGCCTGGGCGCTGTCCCTGAGCTCTTCAGCTCAAGGCTAGTGCTTTACCATTTGAGCCACAACGCCACTTTCGGCTTTTTTTTCTTTTTGCTTATGTGGTGCTAAGGAATCGAACCCAGGGCCTCATGCATGCAAGGCAAGTGCTCTACCACTGAGCCACCTTCCCAGCCCCTCTTATTTCCTCTTCAGAGAAGTCTTGTCTTTAAGTCTTTAGCCAGTTTATTAATCGGGCAGTTGTTTCTTTAAGGATTTGTTTTGGGGGGATTTAGGACATAGCTAGCAAGATTAATAGAAAACAGATTGGGAGCTCTTCATTTGCCAACAACAGACAAGAGCCTCATATCTAAAATATACTTAGGACTCAAAAAATTAAAAATAAATTTTTGATCAAGATATTGTAGAGTATGCCAGAAATCCAAAGAACTCAGACTATTTATGTGATTAAAAAAATACATTAAAAATGTTTATCTGCAGCTTAGAGGTATAGCTCAGAGATGTGACATTTGTCTCACATATACAAAGTTTTAGTATTAAAAACAAAGGCTGGGGTAGTGAGAATAAGCTAAGTACTCTGGTCCAAGTCTGTAATCCTAGCTACTCTGTAGGCCGAGATTGGGAGGATCAAAGTCCTAGGCCAAATTCTGAGAATTCCATCTTAACAATAAAAACCTGGGCATGGTAGAACACATCTATTGTTCCAGCTACTTGAGGAAACATAAATAAGAGAATAGTGGTCCAAGTCATCCTGGGCATAAATAAGACCCTATTCAAAAAATAAGAAAGAAAAGGCCTTGGGCATGGATCAAGTAGAAGAGCTCCCACCTGGCAAGCATAAAGCCACAAATACTTCTGCCATTTAGTAGGACCCTCAATATTGATGACTCTCAGGTCCTCTCTCCAGAGTTTTCTTAACATTTCAAGGTTCTGGGTAGTATATTTTGGGTGAGACAGGAGCATTGCTGAATATATTTACCTGTTAAACTATTTCTCAAAATAAGCCTAATTACAGAAAACCAGTTTATATAATATAGAATAACTTGTTCTATAAACCCCACTATGAAAACCTTAGCAAGGGCAAATGATTTTCCCAGAGTCTGGGAATGTAGCTTAATGGTACAATACTTGCCTAGCATGCATAAAACCCTAGATTTGATTCCTCAGCCTGATGTCCCACTGTGGCTCAAGTGGTAGAATGCTATCCTTGAGCAAAAGAAACTCACAGACAGTGGCCAGGCTCTGAGTTCAAGCCCCAGGACTAACAAAAATAATAAATTGCCCAATGTTTTGTCCTGTTAAAGCCCGAATTCTAACCTGTGGCTAGAATTGTACCTTTTTCTGCATACCTCCTTGCCTGTCAATTTTTTCAGAGGCCATTTTTCTAGCTTGGATCCTAGTGGAAATATTTATGAAGACTATTTACCTGCTAGGCCATATACCTTATTTTAAACCACTAAGAGTTGATCTATAACATTTCAATATTACTTTCTTCCTTTCTGTTCTCAATGGTAGCAAGACATCATCTAATTCTTTCTGCAGGCTTTAAACTTAATAAATGAACTAGACATGAGAAATTAAAAAATAGGCACTATTATACAGAAATCTGGAAGGACAGATAAAAAATGTCAAAGGAGAAATGATTTCCCCCAGAAACATACTACAGCTGTAAAACAATGAAACAACTCCCTTCCCGAGTAACTACAGTTCTTTCACTAAAACAAAACTGTGATTTCTATAATCATAGACTAGAAAATTTGATGCTTGAGCCAGGTGCTGGTGGTTCATGCCTATAATTTTAGATACATAGGAGGCTAAGACCTGGAGAATCACTGTTTGAACTAGTACAGACAGAAAAGTTGATGAAATTCCACCTCCAGTTAACCAGCCAAGTGCCAGGCTAGCGGTGTGGCTCAAGTGGTAGAATGAGCAAGCAAACCAAGCAAGTTTGAGACTCGAGTTCTGACAAACAAAAAGAAAAGAAAAGAAATTGATGTTTGAGATTATTAATATGTCATCTTTGCCTGGATTATCTAAGGAACAAAGAAGCAACCTTTGATTATCTATCTAGGCACAGAGCTTCAGAGGGTTTATAAATATAGTATCCACCTTCCCCTTAATTTTGTAGTTTCCAAGGAAAGGGGTGTTTTATTTGGCAGTATAGACCTAATATTTTGATCCTTCCTAAATATCACTTCATCTAAGTTGTCCTAAATGATGCTGTAGCAATTCTTCTTTTCTTTTGTTGGTGAAACAATTTAATTTCTCTTTTTTGTTGCAATTTTGCCATGTACTATTTTAGGTAGTTTTTTTTTTTTTAATGTCAGTTGTAGGGCTTGAACTCAAGGGCTGGATGCTGTCCCTGAGCATTTTTTGTTCAAGGCTAGCACTCTACCACTTTGGGCCATAGTTCTACTTCCAGTTCTCAGATGGCTAATTGGAGATAAGAGTCTCACAGCCTTTCCTTCCTGCGCTGACTTTGAACCACAGCTAGAATTACAGGTATTAGCCACTGGCACTGGGGTAGTCATATTTATTTGCTATCGTTCCTAATAGTAATATTTGTTTTTAATTTGATAAAAAAATTGGTCATTTGCATCTCTTTCTTGGAAATATATGTGAAAATAATAATCAATTCCCTTTTAATCATTCAAAAACCTTCTATTGTACTACTAGGTGTAATATGTTGCTAATCTAATTTTTTCATTTACTTAGTTGTTTTTAATGATATAATAACTGTCCACACTATGGCTAATATGAAGAACAAATGATGGTATATGAAATGTTCTGAATGATTCAGCCAACAAAATTACAACATCATCATGACAAATTTTAAGTTCAGTAACTCCTTTTGCATCTTAGAAACTGTTAATTAGTTCAGTATTATTAAAATATAAGCAGACTAAATCAGAAAGTACAGTAGAATGTTGGTTTAAAAGTCGTCAAGACCAATGTTTGGAAGTAAAACAAAATTAAATGAGCTCAAAATTTGTGTAAATAGCCTGTGAAATATTCATTGTGGAGAGCAATGTGGCAATAAGCATAAAATTATCTTCTTTTGTGAACACTTTTAATACCTAGTTTGTTGAGTGCTCTTTTATTAAAGCAAAGTTGAGGACCTTGTCAAGTGCTTCTTCTGCATCTATTAAGTTTATTGTGGTTTTTCTTCATACTATTAATATGGGGATTTTCATATGTTAAACCAGTTTTAAATTCCAGGAAAAAAACCCTACTTAGTCATAATCCTTTTATGTATTGCTGGATTCATATATCTTGGATTTGGTGGAAAGATGATCATTTGATCATGTTTTTGTGTATACATTTGTATAAAATCAGTATCTGTCTCATACAAATATATTTTGTTTTCTTATCATATCTTTGTCAGACTTTTCATATCAGAATAACACTGAGCTCAATGTTAGGAAGTGTTTCTTCTCAATTTGAAGTATTTGTAAAGTATCACTACTAGGACTGGGAAGATGGCTTAGTGGTAGAGTGCTTGCTTCGCATGCATGAGGCCCTAGGTTCAATTCCTCAGCACCACATAAACAGAAAATGCCTGAAGTGGGCACTGTGGCTCAAGTGGTAGAGTGCTAGCCTTGAGCTAAAGAGCTCAGAGACAGCACCTAGGCACAGAGTTCAAGCCCCAGGACCGAAAAAAAATAAAAATAAAAAGTATCACTGCTATTTATTCAAACACTTTGTTAAAATTCATCAGTGAGTCTGGCTCTGGTAGCTCATGCTTGGAAGAGACAGAGATCTGAGTATCACAGTTTAAAGTCTGCCCAGGCATGAAAGTCCGTGAGACCTTTTCGTTTTTGGGGTTTTTTTTGGTCAGTTGTGAGGCCTGAACTCGGCCTGAACACTGTCCCTCAGCTCTTCAGCTCAAAGCTAGCAATCTACCACTTGAGCTCCAGCACCACTTCCAGCCTTTTCTGCTTATGTGGTGCTGAGGAATTAAACCCAGGGCCTCATGCATGCAAGGCAAGCGCTCTACCGCTGAGCCACCTTCCCAGCCCTCTGTGAGACTTTTATCTTCAAATAACCAACAAAAAGCCAGAATGGACATGTGGAGAAGTGCCAGATTTTCTGGAAAAAAGCAAGCAAGCCCCAGTATTCAAGCCCCAGTACCAGCACACACACACATGCACAAAAACCAGAAAAAGAATAATCAATAAAGCATCTTGTCATGGTAAGATGGTTTTGTTATAGTTGATTTTTGCTTTTGTTTTTATGATTAATTCAACCTCTCAAGTCAGATTTTCAATTTCAATTTAATAGTTTTCTTCTTGAAATTTCCCTATTTCATTTAGGTTATCTAATTTGTTAGCATGAATTTGTTCCTTATATTCTCTTATAACCTTGTTATTTCTGTAAAGTTTATGTTAATGTCTTTTAGCTATTTGAATCTTCTCTCATGGGTTAATGTCACTAAAAATTTTATCCGTTTTATTTTTTAAAAGCCAGCTTCTGGTTTGTTTTTTGTGGGGTTTTTCCTTAGATTCTCTGTTTCATTCATTTCCACTTTTTTTTTTTTTTTTTTTTTTTTTTGGGTCCGGTCGTGGGGCCTGAACTCTAGGCCTGGGCACTGTCCCTCAGCTCTTCAGCTCAAGGCTAGTGCTCTACCACTTGAGCCATAGCGCCACTTCCGGCTTTTTTCTTTTTTTTTGCTTATGTGGTGCTGAGGAATTGAACCCAGGGCCTCATGCATGCAAGGCAAGCACTCTACCACTGAGCCACCTTCCCGGCCCTCATTTCCACTTTGACCCTTGTTATTTCATTCTTTCTTCTAGCTTATGGTTTGCTTTGCTCTTTCTCTTCTTGCTTTTAATGTGAAATGTTATTTATTTGACCTTTTTGTTATTGTTGCTATTGGTCATAGTGCTTGAACTCAGGACCTGGGCACTGTCCCTGAAATCCTTTGCTCAAGGCTACTGCTCACCACTTTGAGCCACAGCAACACTTCCAGTTTTCTGGTGATTAATTGGACATAAAAGGCTCACAGACTTTACTGCCCGGGCTAGCTTTGCACTATGATCCTTGGATCTCAGCCTCCTGAGTAGTTAGGATTACAGGAGTGAGCCACTGGCGCCCAGTTGCTGTCTTCGTTTTTAATTTATCTCAATTTCCTAATTTCTCTCTTTTTATTTTATTTTATTTTTGCTCATGGACTCTAAAATTGTTTTTCATTTCTATTATAAAGGTGATGTACAGAGTAAAGTAAGTTAAGTAAAAAATACACTTTTGTTTTTTGGACAATGTTACACACCTTCTCTCACACTCTCCCAATTTTTCCCTCCCATCTCCATCCACAAACTGTATAGTTAATTTTCAACAGTATCCACTGAATACTATGGCTGCATTTGTTTACCCTTTGTCACTCCATTTTACCTACTGACTCTTTATGACATGTTAATATCCCCATACTTGTAAATCTTCCATACTTCTTTTGTAACTGGGTTTTGATTTATTCCACTGTGAATAGAGACAGTTATTTCTATGAGTTTTTAAATTTCTTATTTATTTTAGTGGTAATGGGGTTTGAATTTAGTGCCTCATAATTGTATGATCTAATTTTTAAGTATATTAAGGCATGTTTCAAGATCTAGCATATAGCTCATGATGAATAATATTGTACATGCCCTTGAAAACAATGTGCATTCTGTTGAGAGAAGTGTTCTGTAGGTACCTATTAGAATAGATAGTTTACAGTGCTTTTCCCATGTTTTGTTTCTTTCTTAATTTATTACTTGGTCATTTTACTCTTCACTGAAAATGAAATCTTATTGTCTAAAGCTTGAATTGTGTCAGTTTTGTTGTTTTTTTTTTTTTGGGTCCAGTCGTGGGGCCTGAACTCTGGGCCTGGGCACTATCCCTCAGCTCTTCAGCTCAAGGCTAGTGCTCTACCACTTGAGCCACAGCACCACTTCCGGGTTTTTTTTTTTTTTTGCTTATGTGGTGCTGAGGAATCGAACCCCGGGCCTCAGGCATGCAAGGCAAGCGCTCTACCACTGAGCCACCTTCCCAGCCCCGAATTGTGTCAGTTTTAAATAATGTTGTTTTTTTTTTTGGTTGGTCATGGGGCTTGAATTCTGCTGTCCTCTTCAGCTCAAGGCAAGCGCTCTACCACTTGAGCCACAGCACCACTTCCGGTTTTCTGATGGTTTATTGGAGCTAAGAGTCTCAGGGACTTTCCTGCTGGGGCTGGCTTTGAACCGTGATCCTCAGATCTCAGCCTCCTGAGTAACTAGAATTACAGGCGTGAGCCACCAGTGCCCGGCAAATAATGTATTCTTAAATGCTTAATTCAGTTTCCCTTGAACAAATTTCACCAAGCCTGTGCAGAGGAGCTCTCTTAAGTATTTTGTCATAACAAAATACATGACATGAACACTTATGAGAGGAATCATTTAATTTAGCTCAAGTTTTGGACATTTCAGGCCATCATAGTGGAAAGGAAATGTCAGGGCAGAGCGGCTCACCTCATAGCAGACAGAAAGCAGAGAGTTATGGGTGTGGGTGGAACAAGATATAGCCTTTGGGAATATACCCCTAATGACCTACTTTCTCGACCTTGGCCCCACCCCCAACAGTTTCCAGCACTTCAGAAAGTAGCTAGACCACCTAAGGACCAAGGATTCAACACAAGAGCCTCTGGGGAACACAACTTCCTAATCGAAACAAAACATTCTCTCTCAGGCCCCAAAGATTCATGGGTTTCCTCATTTTTTGTTTGTTTGTTTGTTTGTTTTTCCAGTTGTAGGGCTTGGGCCTTTGTCCCTGAGCTCTTCAGCTCAAGGCAAGCGCTCTACCACTTTGAGCCACAGCGCCACTTCTGGTTTTCTGGGGTTAACTGGAGATAAGAGTCTCATGGACTTTCCTTGCCTGTACTAGCTTTGAACTGTGATCCTCAGATCTCAGCCTCCTGAGTAGCTAGGATTACAGTCGTGAGCCACTGTAATGGTCATTTTTATAGTGCGAAATGGTCATTTTATAGTGCAAAAATTCATTTAAAGCCAGGCACCAGTGGCTCACACCTATAATGCTAGCCATTCATGAGGCTGAGATCTGAGGATCTATGTTTAGAGCCAGCCCAGGCAGTAAAGTCCTCAAGACTCTTGTTTCCAGTTAATTAGCAAAAAAAAAAAGCCAGAACCAGAGATGTGGCTCAAGTGGTAGAACACCAACCTCAAGTGAAAAAGACAAGTGAGAATACGAGACCTTGAGTTCAAGCCACAGGCACACATACACAAAAATCCATATAGTACATCTTTAAGATTTAAGAGTCCCCAAAATCTTAACAGTTTCAGAATCATTTAAAAGTTCAAATTAAAAAATACCCTCTGAATCTGTCAACTCTTTGTTATGGGACCCTTTTATAAAGTCAAAAAATAAGTTATGTACTCTCAAGATACAATGTCACAAATTCCAAAAGGGAGGAATAGGAAAATAATGATAAAAGGTTGGACCATCGCAAAGCTAAAACTCAGTAAATCCTACAATCCATGTTCAGCATCCCAAGCTCCTGGTGTAATACGAGTTCTAATAGTCTTAGGCAGTCATAGCCATATGGTGTGACCAGCTGTAGCTCGCAGAGCCTCTGTCTTAGGCTGGCTTTGTTCACTGACTGCAGCTTTCTTCAGCAGACATTTCACATTGCTGGTATCCCAACATTCTGTGGTCTCCATAATGAGGCTTCATACTAACAGATTCACATGTTGCCCTTTTGTGGGCTGCCTACAGAGATTCCACCTGTCACATATTGCCTGGCCTTCCACACCTCCCTTTGAAATCTGGGTGGAAATTAGCATAAACCATTAACTCTTGCATTTTGCATGTCCATAAAACAAGCACCACTACATGAAGCCAACGTCTGCAGCCAGCTTAAGCAGTAGCCAGGCTTCCATGGACCATGGCTGCAAAGACTTCTGAGTGTCTGGAAGGTGAAGCATGGCAAAATGAATCCTACGTACACAACGCCTTACATGCCCAGTAGCCCAGTGAGAGCAAGTCACTCCTGAAGTGCTGTCTTCTTAAGGGAAAGACAATTGAGTTTGTTCTTCTGTATCCCTCAGTCTGTCATAGGTGGGGTCTGGACAATTCCACTGATGCTCTAAGACATCTTTTATTGTCCCTCTGCAAAGGGTTTGGTGTTTTTATTTCATTTTTATTATTCATTTTATTTCATTCTTATACAAGGGGTTCATGGTTTCTTTTCCATACATGGACACACTTTACCTCCTCAAAGTCACACTCCATATTCTTCACCTTACTCCTTCTTAAAACAATTTCAGCAGATTTCATTATCCTATTTTCCTACATGAAGTACTTTCACTATATTTGTTCTCATTTACCTCTTCCATTCTCCCTCCTCCTACCTATTGATATTTACCCATCAAAACCTGTTTCCTTCCCCGCCATTCATTTTTTAATACACATGAATTGTGAAAGGGATTTCACCAACCCCTTATACACACAAATAGTCCCATAATTACAATTATGTTCTCTGTGTATGGGTTTATTATATATAGACCTACACACACACACACACACACACACACACACACACACACACACACACGTATGTATGTATTTATATATGAATATATCTTTTAGGTCTAGCTTCCATAAATGAGCAAAAACATAATGTGTTTGGCTTTTGGATCTTGGCCTTCCTTACTCCCAAGTTTGCCCAGGCTTTTCTGATAAAACTGCACCGTTTTCAATAATTTCTGCTGTGCTTTTTGTTCTCAATTCTCACTGTAACCCTGGCTAAAAAAAAACAACCATAACCTAGATGCTGGGCTTCTTGGAATTTATTCTGATGGATTATTGAGTCCAAAACCTCTAAACAACATCCTGGCACATAGATAAAATATAGCCAGGTTCTTCATCAGTATTCTGGTCTTCTGAGTTCCCACAAAATCCCACTCATTAAGCTCTGCTTACAGCATCGTAAGCTTCCTAAACTTTATCTAGCCTGCTTTTCTAGACTTTTCCAAAGTCCACCACAAAGTCCACCAAAGGCCTAAGATGCACACAGTCATATTTAGTCACAGCAGTTCTCTGGTACCAAATTTCTGTGTTACTTTTTTTTTTTTTTGTCTCTTTGTTAAACTACCTAACAACCTAAAAGAGAAGGGATTCATTTTAGCTTACGTACTCAGATGTTTCAGTTCATCATGGTGGTGAGGAGGATGTGGCCGTACAGTGTACCTTACATCATGCTAAATAGCAGTGAGAGACAAAAAGCCCAGGACAAGATGCAGCTACCAAAATATGCCCTCCCTGAGACCAGTCTCCCCCAGCTAAGCCTCACCTCCTAAAGCATCCAGCATCTCCTAAAATAGTGCCACTACCTGGATACCAAATGTCCAACACATGATCCTGTGGAGGGGAGGGGGCAGTTTATAACAGTTTATACTCAAACCATAACAATGCCTTTGATTCTTCAGCAGGCTGTTGACTGCTCTACCTTCATTCTCTGTTCTTGCTTGTTTAGAGAGTCAAGGTAGGGGCTGGGAAGGTGGTTCAGTGGTAGAGCACTTGCCTTGCATGCTCGAGGCCCTGGGTTCGATTCCTCAGCACCACATAAGAAAAAAGCCGGAAGTGGTGCTGTGGCTCAAGTGGTAGAGTGCTAGCCTTGACCTGAAGAGCTGAGGGACAGCACCCAGGCCCAGAGTTCAGGCCCCACGACCGGATCCAAAAAAAAGAGAGTCAAGGTAAGCCAGTGGAGAGAGATAAATGACAGCTGTTTTCTGGGCATGTATTTAACTCTGCCTATGCATGTAGCCTTCTGACCCACCCCATTGACTGAAGCTTTTAGTTTGGTTTGGTTCGGTTCGGGTTTTTTTGCCGGCTTGTACTCAGGGTCTGGGTGCTGTCCCTGAGCTTTTGTGCTCAAAGCTAGCTAACACTCTATCACTTGAGCCACAGCTCCACTTCTAGATTTTTTTTGGGGGGGGGGGTCTGGTCCTGGGGCCTGAACTCTGGGCCTGGGCGCTGTCCCTCAGCTCTTCAGCTCAAGACTAGCGCTCTACCACTTGAGCTACAGCACCACTTCCGGCTTTTTTTCTTTTTGCTTATGTGGTGTTGAGGAATGGAACCCAGGGCCTCATGCATGCAAGGCAAGTGCTCTACCACTGAGCCACCTTCCCAGCCCTGCATGTGTAAATTTTTAAATGTTTTTTTTTTTTAATTGTAAAAATACTGTACAGAGGGCTGGGTTCGATTCCTCAGCACTACATAAGCAAAAAGAAAAAGCCAGTAGTGGTTCTGTGGCTCACGTGGTAGAGTACTAGTCTTGAGCTGAAGAGCTGAGGGACAGTGCCCAGGCCCAGAGTTCAGGCCCCACGACTGGACCCCCCCCCAAAAAAAAAATAAAACTGTACAGAGGGGTTACAGTTACATGAGTAAGGTAATGACTAGATTTCCTATTGAGCATTGTTACTTCCCTCTTTGTTTTTCCCCTACCATTCCTTCCATCCACCCCACTTCCCCCCTCTTTCCCACACCCTGCACCCCACTACTAAAGTTGTATAAATGGTTTTCAACATAGTGTCTTGTATATCTCATTGTTACAAAAGGTCAGCCTATATCCTTATTTAAGCATTTTGTTATTTCCCTTTCCCTGCCCAAATTAGAAAAATGTATATATACAAGATGCAGGGCACCAGAATCAAATACAGTGAAAATGGGTATACCGTGGGGGGAAGAACATACCAAAGAAACAAAAAAAAAATCACATATGTGTAAGTTTTCAAAGGAGGGGGTTCATTATGATATTTCCATGCAGTAGTCTCTAGATTTTTTTTTTTTTTTGGTCGGTTGTGGGGCTTGAACTCAGGGCCTGGGCACTGTCCTTGAATTTTTTTTGCTCAGTGCTAGTTGTTATCTACCACTTTGAGCCATAGCTCCACTTCTGGTTTTTCTGGTGGTTAATTGGAGATAAAAGTTTCATGGACTTCCTGCCCAGACTGAACCATGATCCTCAGATCTCAGCCTCCTGAGTAGCTAGGATACAGGCATGAGCCACCAGCACCCAGCTTGTTTCTGGATTTTTGTCAGGTAAATTTCTCTTTGTCTTTTTAGTGCTTTAGTGCTTTTAAGTTTTAAAATTCTTTCCATAGTGGTTCATTCTTACAAACCTAGCTACTCAAGGAGATTCAGATCTGGAAGATCATGGTTTGAAGCCAGCTAGGACAGAAAAGTCTCCCAGACTCCATCTCCAACTGACCATCAAATGCTCTCATTCCCTTAATTTACTTTCTTCTTGTTCCTTTTTTCAAACAGTTTAGTGGGTTTCATTATGCATTCTTTTTTTTTTTTTTTTTTTTTGGGTCCGGTCGTGGGGCCTTAACTCTGGGCCTGGGCGCTGTCCCTAAGCTCTTCAGCTCAAGGCTAGCACTCTACCACTGGAACCACAGCGTCACTTCTGGCTTTTTTCTTTTTGCTTATGTGGTGCTGAGGAATCGAACCCAGAGCCTCATGCATGCAAGGCAAACACTCTACCACTGAACCACCTTCCCAGCCCTCATTATGCATCCTTTTTTTTTTTTGAAACATTTTTTTTATTGTGAAAATACTGTACAGAGGGGTTACAATTACATGGGCAAGATGAGTGCATTTCTTATCAAGCATTGTAGCTTCCTCCTTTTTTACCCGTCATTATGCATTCTTAATGTATACACATATGCATATGTACATATGTATCTGATGTACTTCAGTCTTCACCAATCAGTGCCTTCTCCTTCTCACACTTTCCTGCTGATCCCCCCAATATAATTTCCCTTTTATACATATAACTAGTATAAAAATATATACTATATAATAAATATATAAAAAATATATAAATACTATATAAAATATGCGATTATAATTTTAGATCTAGATTCCACATGTGAAATAGTATATATGTAATAGTATATAAAATATATACTATTATAGTATATAATCATATAGTATATACTATACTATTATAGTATATAAAATATATACTATTATATGCTATATAAAATAGTATATATAATAAATATATATAAGTATAGTATTATATATAATAAATATATAAATAGTATATAAAATATACTATTATAATTTTAGATCTAGATTCCACATGTGAACCAAAAGTTTCAGAATTTGGCTGTCTGTGTTGGTTTACTTGGCTCAGCAGGATGATCCATTTCCATCAATTTTCTTGCAACCTGATTTCATTCTTCATTATTGGCTGATTAATACTCCTTTGTGTATATATGCTATATTTTATTTGTTCATGTTTTGATGAACACCCGAACTGATGTGTCATAACTTGGCTATTGTGAATAGTGATGTATGCAGGCTTCTCTTTGGTCTGTTGACTTAACATTTCTTCAGATACATGCTCAAGAGTGGTGTATCAGAGTCAAAAGGTCAAGTCTATTTTTTTTTTTGTTGGTAGTGAGACTTGAACTCAGGGCGTGGGTGCGGTCCCTGCGCAGTTTTGCTCAAAACTAACGCTCTACCACTTTGAGCCACGGTGCCACTTTCCAGTTTCCAGGAAAGTGATTAATTGGTGATGAGTCTCACAGACTGGTCTCCCTGTGCTGGCTTTGAACTGTGATCCTCAGATCACCTGAGTAGCTAGGATTACAGGTATGAGTCACCAGTGTGTGGCTATTTTAACTTTTCGATGAACCTCCTTACTGATTTCCATAAAAGTTACACTAATTTATATTCCAATTAATAGTACATAGGAGTTTTTTTCCTGTATCCATACCAGCATTTTGTTTTTTTTCTTTTTTTGTTTTTTTTTAAAATTTAATTTTAATTTTATTGTAAAGATGTTGTACAGAGGGGTTACAGTTACATGAGAAAGGCAGCGAGTTCATTTCTTGCCAAGCATTGTTACACCTTCCCTTGTTGTTCTCCCACTATCTCTTTCCTCCCCCTTATTTTTTCCTTTTTAATACTTAATCTGCTGAAATGAAATCTCAATATCCTTTTGATTAGATTTGCATTTCTTTTATGGGTAAAGATGTTGAGCACGTTTTCATGTTTTTGTTTTTGTTTTTTTTTTTGGGTCCGGTCGTGGGGCCTGAACTCTGGGCTTGGGCGCTGTCCCTCAGTTCTTCAGCTCAAGGCTAGTGCTCTAGCACTTGAGCCACAGCGCCACTTCCGGCTTTTTTTTTTTCTTATGTGGTGCTGAGGAATGGAACCCAGGGCCCCATGCATGCAAGGCAAGCGCTCTACCACTGAGCCAACTTCCCAGCCCCGTTTTCATGTATTTTTCAGCCACATGTATTTCTAAGAACTGTCTAGTTCACTTGCCCATTTACTGAATTATGTATTCTTTGGATTATTGTTAATTAGTTTGTGCCACCCTGGGGCTTGAACACAGGGCTTAGGCTCTGTCCCTGCTCAAGGCTAACTGGCACTCTACCACTTGAGCCATAGCTTTCTTGCTTAATTGGAGATAAGAGTCTCTTTGACTTTCTGCCCTGTGGCTTCAAACTGTGAGCCTTAGATCTCAGCCTCTTAAGTAGCTAGGGGGATTACAAGTGTGAGCCACTGGCATCTGGCTGTTAATTTATTATTATATTTTGTTGTTTGTGTTGGTACTGAGGCTTGAACTATAGGCCTCATGCTCTTAATCAGCTTTTTTGCTCATAGCTGGTGCTCTGTCACTTGACCCATGCTTCCAGTTCCAGCTTTTTGTTGCTTAATTGGAGGTAAGAGTTTCAAGGATTTGTCAGCAGGGCCTAGAGACTTAGAGGATTAATCCTAAAATCTCAGCCTCCCGATTTAGTAAGGTTTATAAACATGAGTCACCAGCACCTGGTTGGTGTTTAATTTTTTGAGCTTATTGTGTATTCTGGATATTAATCCTTTATCCAATGAATAACTGGCAAAGATTTTCTCCTATTAGGTGGTTTGTCTCTCCATTCTTGTAATTGTTTCCTTTGATGTATAGAACCTTTTTAATTTAATGTAATCCCATTTGTCAATCTTTGCTGAATTATTAAGAGTTCTATTCAGAAAATAATTACCTATGCCTATGTCTTCCAGAGTTTTCTTGTAGTAGTCTCCAAATTTCTTAGATTAAGTTCTTTGATTTGTCTTGAAAGATTTTTATAGAGGGATATTCTTTCTGTCTTCTACATGTAGATAACTAGTTTTCACAAGCTATTTGTCAAAGAGACTGTCTTTTCTCTGTGTATGTTTTGGCTCCTTTGTAAAAAATTAGTTGGTTTTGAGTTCAAGCCCCACGCCCAACAGACAAAAAAAAAAAAAAATCAGCTGTATCCTTGTGGTTTTATTCCTGGGATCTCAATTCTGTTCCTGGTATTTGTGTCTATTTTTGTGCCAATACTATGCTGTTTCATTACCATGGCTCTGTAATATAATTTAATGATAGTATTGTGATACCCCCATTTTTCCTTTTTGCTCAGGATTACTCTTGCTATCTGGGATCTTGTACAGTTCATTATGCATTTTAGAACTGCTTCTTTTAAGAATTGCTATCTGGGATCTTGTACAGTTCATTATGCATTTTAGAACTGCTTCTTTTAAGATTTTGATTGAAATCACAACAAATCAATAGATTACTTTAAGTAGCCATTTGTATGATATTAATTATATCAGCCTAAGAATGTGGGCTGGCTTTGGTGTCTTCACAAGGTCTTTTTTTTTTTTCTTGTCTGTCAAGGCACTGTCCCTCAGCTCTTCAGCTCAAGGCTAACGCTCTACCACTTGAGCCACAGCTTTTTCTGCTTATGTAGTGCTGAGGAATCGAACCCAGGGCCGCATGTATGCAAGGCAAGCACTCTGCCACTGAGCCACCTTCCAGCCCCTTCTCAAGGTCTTAAAAAGTTTTCACTGTAGAGATCATTCAACTCATTGTTTATTCCTAGGTATTGTTTTTATTTGAGGAAATAAATGAAATAAAGAATTTTTTTTTTATTTCTTAGCCTGTTAATTGTTGGTATATAGAAAGGCTATTTTTTTTCCTTGGTGGCACTGGTGTTTGAACTCAGGACCTTATGCTTGCTAGGCAAGTGTCCTATCAACTGATCTACTTGCAGCTCAAGCTACTGACTTGTATGTTGAATTTTACATCTTGCCACTTCAAGTGTTTATCAGACCTAGCAATATTCTGGTGGAGTCTTTAGGGTCTTTTAAGTATAGGATATTATTTCAAACAAGGACAAGCTGTTAAGAAAGAATTGGGAAAGCACTGTTCATTACAGTAACATTTATCTAAAAAAAAAAAAACCCAAACTGATTTATTTCTTCCTTCCCTATTTGATTAGGTATTCCAGTGTTATATTGAGTAAGAGTAATAAGAGATATGGACACAATTGTCTTGCTCCCTACTTAAGTAAATGATTTGCTTTCCTCTATTTAGTACATCAGCTATAGGATTATTATATTGGGGTACATCCCTAGCTATGCCAGAGCTTTTATCATGGGACGAAGTTTGCATTCTGTAATGATTTTTCTGTATCTAATGAGATGACCATGCATTTTGTGTGTGTAGTCAGTTGTGGGTCTTGAACTTGGCCTGGGTGTTGTCCTAGAGCTCTTCAGCTCAAGGCCAGTGCTCTACCACTTGAACCACAGTGCCACTTATGGTTTTCTGGTGGTTGAAGAGTCTCTCGGACATTCCTGTCTGGGCTGGCTTTGAAATGCAATCTAAGATCTCAGCCTTGTGAGTAGCTAGGATTACAGGTGTGAGCCACTGGCGCCCAGCTGACCATGCAGTTTTTGTTTTTGACTTTGTTAATGTTCTGAAGAACTTTCAGACAGGTTCAATGGTATATACTCTATTGAAGGCTTATTGAAACAAAGCTTCATTTCAATTCTGCATTGATTTGGACACTGGGGATGCTTAACTTCTGCTAAAATGTAGATTGCATTCAACAGTATGCCAGTTTTTTACATTTTTATAAACTTTATTAGTACTAGAAGCTATATTTTCAGCACCAAAAAGTAAAAACTTTATAGCTACCTGTGTACCTAGTGAGCTGTGAAATCAATTTCCTAGTACTGCCATGAAAATATGCCTTTAAGACTGTTCCAATTCCTTCCAGTTGGATCCACATTGATTGCTTACTGATATTGTTCAGTTGTCCTCTACAATTGGTTTGTCATTCTTCTTAACTGACACAACCAATTAAACATTTCACAACTTTTTTTTTTTTTTTTTTTTGTCGGTCGTGGGGCTTGAACTCTGGGCCTGGGCGTTGTCCCTCAGCTCTTCAACTCAAGGCGAGCGCTCTACCACTTGAGCTACAGCGCCACTTCCAACATTTCACAACTTTTTGTCCAAGGTTTTTTTTTTTTTTTTCCTGTGCACAGGGTCAAATGATTTTGCCCAAATCAGCTTTGACAGCACCAATTCTCCTTTCTGTTAACAGTGGTCCTTGACTTTTAAACACTTTAATCTTAGGCCTTTGTATTGTACCTTTACTTTTTGTCTAGGTGCCTAAGTTTAGAAGTCATCTTATTAAGGAAGTTTCCAATTATGTGAATATCTCAACTGAACTAGCACATGCCCCATTATTGTGAGCTCCACAAAGTGAGGTTGATTTTTGTTCCAATTCCATTAATATTACCTGGAGCTGCATACTGAAAGTATGCAAAAATGCATACCATTTTGGAAGAGACGGGTTGAGATTTTCCTTATCATTGGAAACGATACTAGATATCATTTGTCTCCTAGCCCAGTTAATCCTTTTAGAATACCACAATCAGATCTTGAAACTCATCTTCACCATCAGGTTCATTGACATTAACAATGTCAGGGTTCAGGAGTTTCTCAGGGGCATTGGTATTTTCTTTAAATACTTCTTCAGTGTTGTACTCAGCTGAGCAGAAATTGTACTAATTGGGGCTCTTTCTATTGTACCTCACACAAATCCAAGAATCTGTTTGTTGTTCGTTAGCCTATTTTGTTCTGTAGGATAAAAATAAGTGTTTTCATTTCTATTGCTACTAGGTGTTCTAAAATCTGAGGTGGGGCACAAAGATTCATAACCAGCCATTCACAGAGCATAGCAGCCATCAAAGTTTAATGACAATCATCCATTTTGAAGTTATCTTTGGTCCCTGGAGAAATCCATCAGGTTTGTCATATCCATGAGCTATCTCCTAGCCAAGGCTAACTTGAATCATGTATAAACTGTCATGTTATATTGAAGCTTGATTGCATCTTTTAACCAGTTTGAACTGTACAAATGGCTTTTACAATTGTGGATTTCCCATGAGGTACACAGTTGTACCTATGTGGCCTGTGAACGTGGCATCTAACTGGTGATACCCAAGGTGTTAAGATCCTTGTCTTTCAAGGTACCTAAAGCAGTTGCTCTAAGCAACTTGAAAAGCCAACTATCTTTCATAAATGTACATCTAAGCACACACTTGTAATACAGTGGGTTCCTAGAATGAAAACTTGATACTTGAGTAACATTTTACCAAAAGGAAAACTAACAAGAAAGGGGAGTATTTAATCAAGCTATACCAAATGTTTACACTTTGCCAGACCTGTCAAGAGACTAGTGATATCTGTACAGTTTGCCCTTTCATAAAGCCATTCTTTGTCAAGGAATTTATCAATTATGTCCAGGTGGACATTTTTATTACAAACCAAATCTTACTACTAAGTAGTGACTTCAAATTCCTATTTTATGTTTAGTAAATGATCATTACTATGCAGAAGCATGTAAGGATGAATTAAAGGCTCTGCTTACCCAAGTTAGTATCTAGTAGTCATCTTGACTTTAATAGTCCTACTCTTGCAAAAGCAACTGAGTATGAAATTGTAACATGTTAATGGAACTTATTTCTGAGTACAGCCACAGAACTTGTTCAACTAATCAACAAGCATAATTTAAGACATTCAGGTTAATGCTTTGAGTCAGTTAGATCAGAATTCCATTCTTAGTCCCACCCACTTCAATATTCAAAGTACTCAGGTTATTTCTAACGTGATGGATTAAACCTTAGTAAGAGGCTATCCACTTTAAATGCCTAGCTCATATAGGCTTGGCAATTTATCTCAAACTTTTTATCAGCCCATGCACTGACAAGTCTTGAAAAATCTCAAATTCAAACTCTGAATGAAAGACCAAGTATCTTCTCACTACCCCCTCGATTCTTGGTAAGCCATCTTTAAATATAATGTATTTTCTTTCTTAGTGCCATACATATCAAGACTTAATTGAAGTTTGTAGTTTAAAAAAGTTTTTATTTGATCAGGAAAAAAAAAAGGACAATCTTAATGCCAACTTGTCACCTACTCATAGATTTGAACTTACAAGATTCACTACTCTAGATAACTGCACCTACTAACACAACTTGAAATGGATCTCCCTTCTATTCCCTAAGGTTCCATGTTGAAATAAACAATTCCTTACAATAGCCAACATTGTTACTTGGTCGTAGCAAAACAAGGCCAAAGAAATTTCAACTTGGTAGCCTAGCAAGTACATATATCATTGGAACAAAATTGCAGGGATTAAAATAAAGAAGCAGGTATCAGCATAAACAACTTCTGTGTAATCTAAGATCAACTTTTCTGTATGTAAACACAAATGTCAATCCTAGCATCCTATAGTGGAACATGGAAACTCCCAAATCCAACTATACTGAATAAAACTGTCAGCCAAATGTACTTTAAAACCTAAAATTTTTGATGCACCAGAAGGTAAGCTTTAATGATACTCATCATGCTTAGCCTCATAATCAACAAACTCAAGACTTAAGCATTTTCCCCCCATGGTTCCTTCCTATGTCTGAATACAGAAATGCTTAATTCATGCACTAAATGCACTGAAAGTTACTAGTGTTGACTTTCCCTAAGAACTCAACACAAGCTCCTTGAAATGCCAACTTGGAAACATTTTGTTCATCTGTTGGTGGCTGTGACTTAACTATGTCATTCTGCCAGTACCCCAAATCTCAATCTCTTGACCAAACTATAATGGACAAGTTCGTATGTATCCGTTTCTACCAGCTTTATAGTGCTTTTTACAACTTCCATCTGGAGACTTACTTTCATAATTAAATTAACTAGTCATGGTGTTGATTAACCAAATTTTTCCAGCAGACCACTGATCACCCAATGCAATCACTGGAAGTTACATTTGGTGTACCAGAGAGCTATGAACAAGCTATGTTGGTAAAATTTTTTTTAGGGACTGCTAGGCACTCAGCGACATCCTCAGCCCCAAAGTCCTATTCTTAAAAGAATACAACGGGACTGGGAATGTGGCTGAGTGGTAAGAGTGCTGTCTGCTGCAAAACTTCTAACCACAATAATATGACTTAAGTTTTCAAGATAGTCTCCAGATAACCAGAGAGGAAAAGAACATTATTTGAATCTTAGTTAACAGGGAAAAAACAATTCAAGCCTGAGTGTGGAGAATATACCTAAAAAAATTGGGATCTGAGCAACACTGTGGCTACTTATTAAGGGACCACAGTTCCTTCCTATGGGCCAACTCCCTACAAAATAAACTGCCTTAATTATTGCTTCTTTAAAATTATTTTTTACAGTGCTATGTAGTACCTGACGCAGAAACAATCACATAAGGAAGCATTTATTTGAGGTTTAACATGAAATTGTACAAATAAAAGTTTGTATAAACAAATCCACATTGAGTCATAACACATAGCAAAAGACAAACTAAAAACAAAACTAACTGGCGGCTATATACAGTTGGACACCATTGTGTCTTATACACTAGAAAGTCTTTACAAAATAATCAGATCAACAGAAGACCAATCTTCAATGTAGTCCTGTAAGGTGAGATTTTCTTTAGCATCTCCTAAAAATAAAAACAAAGTACCAATTAGATTTGTGCAATTCTGACAAGCTTTCAAAGGTCCATTTTCATGAATTGTTTTAAGTTCTCACTTTATAGTTTTCTTCAATAATTAAAGATCACATGCATTTTCATTAGTAAAATCCATTTCGGAAAGCTGAGAAACTCACTTGGGAGTTCCCAAATGATGTCAAATTCAAAACTACTCAGAAAAGAACCTGGGAATGCCACTGTCCCATATTCACAGGCTGAACAGATTAAGGCCTACTAGAAATATCTCTAGTAAACCAAGTAAATAAAATGCTAAAACAATCATTGATTTTGGATAGGTTTACTGTATTACAAAAAAATTAATTTTCTTTGCATGTGATCTTTAACTTATATCCCAGATTTACAAGTTCTTGTTTTGTAGATTTCACTATTAGCTATAAAAAGAAAAAGCAAGCATTAAATCTTAAAGAATGAACACTTAAAATGAGGCTCCACAATTGAAATACAACACTAAACAGAAGACCAAAATGATTAAGCTGTAAAAAGGCATTTATGTACTTTAACTCCTGTAAAAAACCATTTAAGTTAAGTTTATGACACTTAAATTTCCAAAAAGATCTTTTTTTTAAAAAAAGAAGCCAAAGTCTGAAGTTTTCCACTTTAATCTTTACGCTGGTACATGAAGTTGGAAGAGACCATACCACAGGACAGCGTTTTCTGGTGTATGCCTTGCGCTCTGCCCGCAACGTGCGACCCCCAGAGATAGACGTGGTCAGGGTGACACACGGCCTGCAATGAAGTTCCCGCTGGCGGGTACAAACAAGGTATAATGTCAGAGTTAGAAGATAACATTCTTGTTTTCCTTAAGTTGTACCCATTTCAGTACTTTACCTGTTAATAGTTTTAAAAAAGTTTTAATTATTCCTCTAGACCTTGTGGTACACAAAACAGAAAAACTTTTAAGTTTTTCTGTAATACTAAAAAAGGTGAGGTAAGACTTTAAAAGTTAAAGATCTATAGACACTTTAGGCAAAACAGACTCATAAAGCCATTAACAAAATTAACAATTTAGTAAAAACAGGCTACATTATATTGTTTTTACTTATTTCATTTGTCTATTGATCTTTAAATTAAGACACTTCCACTGATTTCTTGTACTCTTATACACACCTGCTTTCTCTAACGTTCTCCTTAGTATGGCTGGTAATTATTTTGGTGATTGCCACCACCTCGAGATGCCTTGCCATAAGTGCTCTGTTGACCTTTTTAGAAAGAAAAATAAAACTTTTTCAGAAAATTTCCTGTTAAGACAGTTCCACACACTTAAACTATCAAATATGTAAAACTCTGCATGCAATAGCCATATGAACTAGTCAGAAACAATAAATTACATTCTGTTAGTATAATCATCTTAACTGCAATACATTTGAAAAGCTTAATAATTTAAATTAAGGCCACATAATTTCAGCATGGCAATCTACTTTTCACATTTAATACCACTGGTTTATGAAGTTAAGATAAATATTCTTACCACTGTAGTCTGCATATCCCTGTCCATATCCATAGTTCCCATAGTTATACCCAGTATAATCATATCCGCCATAGCCACTATAGTTTTGATCACCACCATAGGCACTATTGTAATTTCCATATCCTTGATCATAATAGTTATTAAATCCTTGGTTCCAGTTTTGGCCCTGACCTGAAACAATGCACAATGATTGTTAGGCAATAACTTCTGACCCCCAAGCCTAACAAAAAACCCAAAACATTCTTGTCCTTTATTCTGCAAAAGTTAAGAGGCAGAAATGGGTATTTATACTGCAGGGTAGCTACCAGTTGTTTTGGTTTCAGTTAATCCTACCACCATTAAAGATGAAAATGGGTAGGCCCTTCTACTTAAAACAAGGACTCCAAAGGAAATCTATCATGCCATGTTGCTTCTTGCAGTGGTGTTTATGGTGTCATTATCAAAGTGCCTATTCTCAGTAGGTGTGAAACTAAGTAAGCTCATTCCCACCCCCCCAACAAGGTAGCATTTTTTGCCATGTTGTGATAGCTTTAATTTCAACAAAGCTTAAACTGGTTATTTCCTAAGAATCAAATCTCACCTCGGCCACGACCCCTAGTACCACCTCTTCCTCCAGCTGCAGCACCTCTTCCTCCTTTTTGTTGTTGCTGTTGCTGCCTATACACTTCCTTGGGCTGGGCAACTTTGATCTCACACTATAAACAAACACAAACAGAATTTTTCACTAACATTCTAAGACTATTTTTCTCTTCTCAAATAGAGAAAACGCTCAAAACTTTCATTTATGTAATTAAACTGCTTTACCTTCCCAGAACCAATTTGATGATATCTGCTTTCTAACAATTTCTTTACTGGCTCCTCATCTGTATATGTGATAAAGCAAAACCCTCTTCTCTCATTTGTTTTTGTATCCATGGGAAGTTCAATATTTTCAATCTGAAATCAAGATGCATAGTCAAGATCATTCAATAGCAGCAAAAAGTTATCTCCCTGTCTTAGAATGCTACATGACCTGTCAAGCCTCAATGTTATTCTAATGATTTCTGAGCTTTATGACCAAGCCATAACAACTTATGTATGTATCTAGAGTATCATGTTACAAGAGATTCCACCAGTTAAGTCCAGACACCGATTATGAATTACCATTATATTAGAGAAATTTAGAATAGGGTAACTCGAAAAACACCCAAACAGTAATGAATCCTACACCACGTGAAACTGTTAACTCTATAGAAATTGGACCAGGGGTGAAAATTTTTTATAAGCACAGCAAAAAGCCCACCTCTCCAAAAGCTCCAAAATATTCTTTAATTTGTTCTTCAGAAGTATCTGGGCTCAATCCACCCACAAAAACCTTTTTAGGGGGTTCTTTGCCTTTCAAAGCTTTGGCCCTTTTAGGATCTATCAATTTGCCATCCAGTTTGTGTTCTTTCAGTTCCAAAACCTAGAAGACAAATTTATTTTACGTTGGCAGGCACATACAAAACCCAGAATATGCAAGAAACAAAAAAGGAAGCACATCGCAAAACACAGTCCTACCTTATCAACACTAGCAGCATCTTTGAAAAGCACAAACCCAAATCCTCTTGATCTTCCAGTGACTGGATCTGTTTTGATTGTGCAGTCTACAACTTCCCCAAATCGAGACAAATACTCTGTCAGATCTTTCTTGCTCGTATCCCAGCTCAAGCCTCCAATAAACATTTTACTAGGGATAAAAAATTGCTTTTTAAAAAAGTTTGACATTAGCTTTAGAAATAAAAAAAACGACTTCAGCCCTGAAATAAGCAGGGGGTAATTTACACATTCAATCTAAGCTCTTAAATCTATCACTATACAAACAGATCACAAATCTCAAAGGTCCACCACCTCGAGGTTACTTATTCAAACCGACAGAGTGCTTTCCCAAGGCTGCCATCACGTAGTTTTAAAAAGCCCTTAGAATCACACGCGACGGTTCTAACCAGACTCCTTTGGGAGGGTCAGAGATTCCAACTTTTCTACAATGACTCCTCGCGACTCAGGTCCGCTCTGATCCTCAGCTGTCAAAGCCAACGTTCTAGGTAATGCTTTCCAAGGTACCAAGTCGGACCTCCGGGTGCCTAAGCCGAAGTTTGCCCAACTCTCCGAGCAAGCCGTCGGAGCAAAGCATAAGACACAATGAGGCGGCGGCGGCGAGTGGCGCGGCGGCCCCTCCCCCCCCCGCGGCGCCTGCGCACTCGGGACCGCGACGCCGCCGTCCTCCGCCAACCCCGCCGCGCCCTTCCCCCACCCTCCGCGGGGCTCTCGAGTCACCCCCTTCGTCGCCCCTTTCCTCTCCCCCCCAAGCTTCGTGGAGCCTGGCGGGCACGCGGAGGGTGGACTCGGGAAGAGAATGGGTGCAGCACGCGGCTCCCGAAGAGACCAGGGCGCGCGCGGCGCGCTTTGGGAGGGCAGGGAAGGGAGAGGAGCTGGGGGGGTGGGGGGGAAGCGTGGGGTACCCGTCATCCTGCTGATTCTTGCTCGCGTTGATTTTGGATCCCTCTGCGAACTCCTCTATGTTGCTGTACTCGTTCATGTCCTCCATGGTGGCGGAATGGTCGGTCGGAGGGTGGTGGCGCGTAGTCCGGCTGGCGGCAGCGGCGGCGGCGGAGCGTTGTATGGAGCTAGATTTAAAATGGCGGCGGAAGAGATCCGGGCGCCGCCTGCGCCCTCCCTTTATAGCCGCCCCGCCCGCCAATCGGGAGGGCGGCTGGGCGGTGACGTGGCGCGGGGCCCGCCGCGCCCCCTGCCGGGCGGAACTGGAAGCGAGAGAAGGGAGGAGCGGGGCCAGCTGCCGGGGCGCCCGCGGCCGCCAATGGGAGAGGCTGCGGGAGGCCAAGGGAGCGGGAGCTGAGGGGAACAATGGCGGCGGCACATGGGAGAGCCGGGGCGGGACCTCCATCGTGGCCCTCCCGGTGAGGAGCGAGGTCGCGCGGGGCGGGGGTGAGGGGGGAAGTTGAGGGATGGCGGGGTTGGGACGGAAGAGTCGGAGGCGAAAAACCCCGAGGGGGGGGCTGGAAATCCCGAGCAGCGCCGTGGCAGGACCACAGTCCCTCTTGCCTGGAAATCGCCTTTGTCTCTGGCGTCCGATCCGACCCACTCCTCTACCAAAGAGCCGTTCACCCCCGGCTCTTTTGCGCCCTCGGTCTGCCCCAGGGCGGAGCTGCTGCTGTCGGCTTAGCACCGTGGCCGGCTGCTCCAGGAAAAGGAGCGCGCTAGGCGCGAGCGGCCGGGACGGCAAGAGCGCGGCCGTGCACCGCGCGCACGCGTGTTTCCCGCGAACAGAAACCAGCCGCACAGGAAGCGGGCGCGCGGCGGCCCCTCCGGGAGGGGGCGCCTCTTCCGCCGCCGCCGCCGCCGCCGGCTCAGGGAGTGCGGCCGCGAGCCCGGCCCGGCCCTGTGGAGGGCGGGGGCGGGGTCAGCTTACTGTAGACATTCAAAAGCCTAGGCGTAGGGCGGGGGAGGGGCACTCACGTCCCCGGCGCGCCACTCGGGTGGCTGCTCCCGTCTGCACGTGCCGGGGGGGGGGGGGCCGGAGGGGGGGGACGGCTCTCCCGCTGGCTGGACGCAGACTGCGCAAGGCACGCGCACGCGGTTCCCGCGTTCGCTTCTTTGTTCCCGCCCACGCGAGATCCCAGTGGACGGATCGCGTACGGAGTCCTACCGGCGGCCAATCGGCAGTGAGGCCCCAGGCTGTCCCGCCCCCTCGGAACCGGAGAGCCCCGCCCATCCGCTGCCCACGTGGTTCGGGCCTGCGGCTCCTCGCTGCTCCCCGTGCAGAACCTTGGGCGGCCGGCTCTCCGCTTGCAGCACGTCCGTGGTGGTGGTGTGTCCTGAGCGCCCGGGATCCCTCGCTGCCGCCAGCTTCGGTATTGTGTGCGGGGCTTTTCTGAAGGCCTGGAAGGTTCTGAGACGCTGCTGGGCGCCGTCCTTCGCCCTCCCGACCCGCAGGCCGATTCCCGTGGTAGCATCCGGTAGGGAAATGGTCGTGCTTTCGGTGCCTGCCGAAGTCACTGCGATCCTTCTAGATATCGAAGGTACCACAACCCCGATTGCTTTCGTAAAGGTGAGGGGCGGAAGGGAGCGGAGAAGTCGTTTGCGTTTGGGTGCAATTGAGAACGATTCTGTTTAATGACTGCGGATTTTGTCCTGGAGGCCCGAGGTCTGGGAGAGGCGTTGTGGGCTCCAGGCCCTGTGGAACCGGGAGGAGGAGGAAGTGGCGAGGCTGCGGAGCGCGCAGGGTGGCGTCCGTGCTTCCCCAGGCACCATCTTTTCTCCCACCCCCGTCCTTGCTCTGGTTACACGCAGATGGGTAGGAAGAAATGGAAGTGATTGAAAAGAAAAGACTGACGGGGCCAGGTCAGCAGGAGCGAGGTGGGGGCGATGTGGGCGTCCATCGCCTGGCAGATGGGCTCCCTGTTGCTCCTCTAGTCAAGATGACAGCCTCGATTCTGTGCCTTTCGAGTTCCAAGCTCTCAAAATAGCCTAGGACGTTGCACTAGAAAGATTGCTCTTCGACTTCCCACCCCTGCTAGGAGCCGAGCTGCACACTTCATTTTCCTCATCTGTGCTCTGGCCCACAGCACTGATTTCTGGACCCATAGGACACCTCTAGATTACGTTCACTTTCCATAGAAAGCCATACAAGCTTGACGCTTTTATCCAAAGCATGTCTCTGGTTAATTAACACTTGTGCAGACCTAATTCACAGGCTTACAGCTTTGCCGTGCAGCAGGCATTTTTTGTTTTTGTTGTTGTTTTCTGTTTGCCTATCTGAATAAAGATAGATAAAGTGTTATCTACAGATGCTTCTGTAGAGGTCAAGAGATGTAGGGGAAAAATTCATTCACCAAGCAACTAGGCAGCCTGAGTTTTAAATTTAGTTTTAAAAAAAATCTGTGAGTAGGGCTGGAAATGTAGTTTAGTTGTAGAATGCTTGCCTAGCATGCATGAAGCCCTGGGTTTGATTCCTCAGTACCACATAAACAGAAAAGGCTGGAAGTGGCGCTGAGGCTCAAGTGGTAGAGTACCAGCCTTGAGCAAAAGAACAGGGACAGCACCCAGGTCCTGAGTTCAAGCCCCAGGACTGGCAAAAAAAAAAAAAAAAGATCTGTGAATAAATTTCTGTATGTAGGTTATAGCATAAAGTCCATATACACTTTTCAAAGTCCAGATGTAACAACTACTTTAAAATTTTACAGAATAATCACTGTATCTTGTCACCTTAGAGTTCTGAAGAAATCCCAGACCTTTTATCCCCAAGTTTGTAATCTGGAAAATTTTAGGATCACTCATATGCTATTAATGGATTAACTTTTTATTGTTGCAATAGAGCAACTATTATCTATTGACTTTATTGTTGCAATAGAACAACTGTTAACAGAAGCATAAAGATTCCTGATTTTTATGATTTACAGTCAGCAGCCTACTCTGATGTTTTGCTGTCTTCTCAGGAGACCAGCAGTATCTGGAGACAGCAGAAGTAAGGATGTAACATTAACTATGGGCTATTCTCAATTGATGCCTCATACAAATCATTTTTATAACAGTATGATTTCCTTCCCCAGCCTTTTTCTCCCTTATGTTTTCTGTTAGAGACTGAGCCACTTCTTGTAATCCTTGTGGCAGTTATTCTGAAATCTGAGGGAAAAAAACGTCCTAGTGACCTAAATCAATTACTTGAGTTTGACACTAGATTATGTGCTCTGAGAAAACGATTAAAGGAATCTTCCTCCCTCACCCCCCCTTTGGCCTGGGCTTTGAACTTGGCCTGGGCAATGTCCCAGAGCCATTTTTTGGGCTCAAGAGCACTCTACTACTTGGGCTGTCAAATAGCAATCCTCAGATCCCAGCCTCCTGAGTAGCTAAGATTACAGTTGTGAGCCACTGGCACCCTGCTGAAGCAGTCTCTCACTTGTGTAAGCTACTCAGTAAGCTGAGATAGGAGGACTGTGAGTTGGAAGCCAGCCGGGGCAACATAGTAGTTGTCTCCAACATAAATAGTTAAGCATTTAGTTAAATGTTAATTACTACTGTTTGGTTTGCTCTACTGGGGTTTGAACTCTATTCTCTACCACATGAGCTGGTCCTCTAGCTATTCTTTGGTCTTGGATTGTACCCTGGGTTGGCCTGGAATTTAGGATCCTTTTGACTTAGTGCTTAGATTACAGAAGCGCACCACCATCCCCAGTCTTAACTATTTGTAATCTATTATTATTTTTTTGCACATGAATGTATCAAAACCAGTATTTCAGAAACTACACAAATAAGAATGTTAGGTCTGTAGATATTTATGGTAATTATGCAAAAAGAATTTCATTAAATGCAGGTCTGAACATGTTGAACTGGGCATTTTCTTGGCATGACTTCTCAGAAGCCTCTGTCTGGTCTCCATATTCATAAATACTTTGTGGCTGTTAAAAGAGTGTCATCTCAGCAAGGCTCCTAGGGACTCATGAAGCTGACATCTATATGGTTTGAAGCCAGCCAGAACAGGGAGAAGGGAGGTCCATGGTCTCTTACTCCAATTAACTACCATTTAAAAGCCAGAAAAGTGGAGCTGTGGCTAAAGTGGTAGAGGGCTAGCCTTGAGCAAAAAAGTACAAGGACAGCACCCAGGCCCTGAGTCCAAGCCCCCAGGACCAGCACAAACAAAAAGTATCATCTCATGAGTTTACTTGAAAGAGAAACTCTTAGTAGAGAATCTCAAGGGCTATTTTGTTTTGCACATTTTAAAGAGATAATTAAATTATATCTTCTTCAAAGTTGTAGGCATGGAGATGGGAGTTGAAAAGTGTTGTCAGCATTATTAGTCAGAGTCAGATGTGTGAACTTGCTGTCCTGTTGCCTGTGGAATGATGGAGGAAAATGTTGAGTACTGTATACATGAGAAATGTTTGACTCATCCTTGAAAACTGAGGTGTATGCACAATTTTATGAAGGCTGTAAAAAGCTGAACCACATATGCCTGGGATTTCAATTTATCTTATTCAGAAACTCTTTAATGGTCTTACTTTCTTATTTAACCTTTACAATGGGCTACTGTGTGTGTGTGTGCATGTGTCTGTGTGTAAGAGAGAAAGAGGCAAACTTTTCTTTGGCTGATGTGTTGATTAAATTATAGTTGATATGAGGGCACTTAAGGCCATAAGAAATAAGATAAAAGTACATATTAACAAACTTTAAGAAGGTGAGGGTATGGCTCAAGAGATAGAGCAAAAAAACCTAATGCTTGAACAAAAAAAGCCAAGAGAGAGCACAAGGCTCTGAGTTCAAGACCCAGAGCCAGCACCAAACAAGACAAAACAAATTCAGTTTTACATTATCTTTTTCCCTCTGAATTTGTTTTTAATAACTAATAAGGTCCAATATTAAATAATGTGCTTAGAATAGAAAATAGAATTGAAACTCTGGAAAATGAGAAAAAAGAGTTGAGAAACTGTCCTGGAATTCTGGCATTCATTATGGGGTTTTTGTTGCTGTTGTCATTCATAGAGCTTGATCTCAGGGCTTGGGTATTGTCATTGAGCTTTTGTGTTCAAAGCTAGCCCTCTACCACTTGAGCTACAGCACCATTTAGTTTTTGTGGTGGTTAACTGGAGATAAAAGTCTCAGACTTTCCTGCCAGGCTGGCTTTGAACAGTGATTCTCAGATCTCAGCTTCCTGAGTAGCTAGGATTACAATGTGTGAGCCACTGACGTCCAGCTTCATTATGTTTTTAGGAAAAAGTTTCTACATGAAGAAAAGTGTTCCTTGAAGTTATTTACAGCTTATCCTATGTCACACCTTCTGGCAAGGTATTACAGGAATTAAACGAGTATCTTTTTTATTTCACCACCTTTGCTAATTTGCATTGTGAATCCACTAATTCCCTTGAATCCCTTAGCTCAAGGAAAAGTTTAGTCATGTCTTCATCATCTTCCATAAGAAGTGGTGTGGGATAAGTACTTGCAGGCACAAGTTACAGAGCAGCCTAGGGGATAAGTCAGAAACATGCCTGAACCTGCAAAGACCACCACCAGGGTTGGAGATTTAGGGTGTGCATCAAAGATTGTGTTCTTGTTTTCCCTTGACCAGTGATAGACTGTGACAAGTGTACGTGTAGATTGTGATTAATATATAGCTATTCTTTGGGTTATTTATCTGAATCACTGCTTAGTAAACAAATACTTGTTTTTGTGCTAGTGCTAGTGCTAGGGCTTGAATTCAGGGTCTGAGTTCTGTCACTTAGTTTTTTAAAGCTAGCACTCTGCCACAACTCTTCATCTGGCTTTTTGGTAGTTAATCAGAAATAAGTGTCTCAGGGACTTTCCTGCCCAGGCTATCTTCTAACCACAATCCTCAGATCTCCGTTTCCTGAGTAGCTGGGAGCTACCATGCCCAGCCAAGGAAATTTTCTGTGATCGCAAAGGAGAGGTCTATAAATCTGAATAACAATATGTCACTTTTAATTTTTGGCTTCACCAATCTGAAAATTTCCTTCAAATGCTTCTCACATACACTTAGTTGCTGCTTGCACATCTGCATATTCAGATAGCTGTTACTTAGGGTAAAGACTTAAGACTTAGTGGTTCACTGGAAACAAACTCTACCAATAGAAGTATTTGCATTTTTTTTCCCTTCTGCTTGAGCAGAAGCTACTAGATTGCCATTCTGTGCTTACTGAGCTCTATTTTATAACTGTTATAGTTACTTCAAATCTTTGTTGGTGGCATACACCTGTGTTCATATGGGGCTGGGTGCTGGTGGTTCACATCTGTAATCCTAGCTATACAGGAGGCTGAGATACACAGGATCATGGTTTGAAGCCAGCCTGGGCAGAAAAGTCCATTAGATTTTGTCTCCAAAATAAGTAACAAAAAGCAAGGCCAGAAGTATGACTTAAGTGGTAGAGCACTAGCTGTGAGCAAGCAAGCCTAGTGATCGCCAGTCTCTGAGTTCAAAGACAGGTCCTGCCAAGAGAGCTCCTCTGGTATTGCACTTTCTCTTGGAAAAGTTTCCTCTTTTATATATATATGAATGTACCTTAGTAATGCTGGCCTTTGCTGGTTCTTATTTCTAAATTCCTTTGTCAGAGAGCAGTTGCTCACTACTACACTGTTGGTGGGAATGTAAACTTGTTCAGCCACTCTGGAGAACAGTATGGAGGTTCCTTAAAACACTAAACATAGGCTAGGTGCCAGTGGCTCACGCCTGTCATCCTAGCTACTTAGGAGGCTAAGATCTGAGGAGCATAGTTCAGAGCCAGCATGGCTCAAGCTGTGGCTCAAGTGGTAGAGCACTTCCCTTGAGCTGAATCGCTGAGGGACAGTGCCCAAGCCCGGAGTTCAAGCCCCAAAACTGACAACAACAACAACAAAAAACCTAAATATAGAGTTTCCCTATGACCCAGCAATCTCACTCTTGGGCATTTACCCAAATGACCACAACCAGGCCACACTAAAGCCACCAGCACAACCATGGTAGTTGCAGTATTGTTTACTATAACTAAGATAGAAGATCAACCCAGATGCCCATCAGTGGATGAATGTATCAAGAAACTGTGGTGTAGATACACAATGGAATTCTATGCTTCCATCAGAAAGAATGGCATTGCCCTATTTGTAAAGAAATGGAAAGACCTAGAAAAATTATATTAAGTAAAATAAGCCAGACCCAGAGAAACATAGACTGCATGGTTTCCCTCATTTGTAATAATTAGAATGCGCCTATAAATCTACAAGTAAACCGAGTGGACAGTAAAAGACAAATATTTGCACTTGGACATAATTAAACTGTACTGTAAATATTCACAGTGAGAATAAAGGAGGAGATCACAAGGACTCATAAAATGAGTGTTTAGAGATGACCTCCAAGAAATGGAAATGAGTTTTTTATTGTACTGTTTGTGGTTCTCCCCGCCCTGCTCCCTGCTTTGGCTTATTCCCTTTTGTCCCTGTTTTTGACTTACGTACCTTTTGTCTTGTATATAATGTTTATAGGATTTGGGGAGCGGAAGGGAAAGAGAAATAGTGGGACAAAGGGTGAACTAATTCAGCAGTGATAGTCACTGGACATTATGTTGGGAATAAACTATACAATTTGTGGGGTGAGGGGAAAACTGGGAGAAGATGAGGGAGGGGGTGACACAGTTCAAAAAGAAATGTACTCATTAGCTGACTTATGTAACTGTAACCCTTCTGCATATCACCTTTACTATATATCTGTATGTCTATATTTATATAGATATAGAGATATTTAAAAAGCAGTTGCTCATATTTGTGTAGGTTCACTGCTGGTCCATTTATGTCTGTGAATGCCAGGGACAGGCTATTTTGATAGAATTTTTTTTTTTTTTTTGGGTCCGGTCATGGGGCCTGAACTCTGGGCCTGGGCGCTGTCCCTCAGCTCTTCAGCTCAAGGCTAGCGCTCTACCACTTGAGCCACAGTGCCACTTCTGGCTTTTTTCTTTTTGCTTATGTGGTGCTGAGGAATCGAACCCAGAGCCTCATGCATGCAAGGCAAGCACTCTACCACTGAGTCACCTTCCCAGCCCTTTGGTAGAATTTTGTATTGAAATCTTGTGACAATAAAATTATTGCTGAAAGTCATAAAAGGACACATAATGAAGAGAAAATATATCATGTTCCTAGATTGAAGAACAAGACTACTTCCAAGAAATCTTATCAATTTGCTGGAAAAGTGGCTTAGTGGTAGTAGAGTACTTGCCTAACATGCTTGAAGCCCTGGGTTTAATTCCTCAGTACCACATAAACAGAAGAAGCCAGAAGTGGTGCTGTGGCTCAAATGGTGGAGTACTAGCTTTGAGCAAAAGAAGCTCAGGGACAGTGCCCAGGCCCTGAATTCAAGCCCCAGCACTGGCAAAAAAAAAAAAAAAAAAATTAAAAATCTATCAGTTCAGTTTCCTTAAGAGCCCAAATTACTAAATGACAACATAACTTTAAAATTCTCCTGGAAATATGAACACAAAACTACAAAGAAGCCGGTTTATAACTCTCCCCAAAATGGAGAAAAGAGGAATTTTTCTTTTACATGTGTGCATTTGTACATGCGTGTGCACTCATGAGCACCCGTGCTAGTACTGGGGCTTGAACTCAAGGGCCTCGTGCCTCCTCTAAAGCTCTACCACTTGATTCATGTCCCCATTTCTGCTTTTTTTTTGCCAGTCCTGGGGCTTGAACTCAGGGCCTGGGTACTGTCCCTGAGCTTCTTTCCATTAGTTGAGTCACAGCGCCACTTCCAGCCTTTCCTGTTTATAAGGTACTGAGGAAACGAACCCAGGGCTTCATGTATGCTGTGCAAGCACTCTACCACTAAGCCATATGCCTATCCCACTTTTGGCTTTTTATTTGTTAATTGGAGATGAGAATCTTGGATTTTGTCTGTCTAGGCTAGTTTAGAACTTTGATTCTCACATCTCCACCTCCTTAGAATCTAGGATTATAGGTATGACCTACTGGACCTGCTCACATTACCTTTTGTTGATACTTTGAAATTAAATTGAGCTTTTCTTTATTTGAGTGTTTGATTCCCCAGTAGTTTTACTGTGAAAATCAAATATTGCTGGAAATTACCATTGAAGTGCCCTTAAGAAGTTCATTCTCTTTGGAGACTGTCCATCTTCAGGTAAATCAGATTCAGCCAGTTTTGCCTCTGTTTTTTCCCCTTGAGTATCAGATGAGGTTGTTTAGTGCGTAGGTGATGAAAATGAACATGATGTCACCGTTGGCCTCACGCTGAGTTTTTCACACTGTAAGAGACACTGGGCACTGAATTACCTTCACTGGGTAGAATAGTAGACAGATTGGTGAGACTATTAATTAAAATTCAATGTGTATGTGATTCATGTAAGTATGAATGATACAATACCAGCAATCCAGGGTATTTTAAGAGTTTCTTGGTTTGGGAGGTACTGTTCTCTGTTTAGCCTGTTGCTGTGTCAGGTTACTCCTGATAAGGAAAAGCAATGAATGTTGTTGATGTTGTTTTTGCTTTTGCCAGCTTGGGCACTATCCTTCAGCTCAAGGCTAGCTCTCTACTCCTTGAGCCACAGCACCACTTCCGGGTTTTTCTGTGTATGTGGTCCTAAGGAATTGAACCCAGGCCTTCATGCATGCTAGGCAAGCACTCTACCACTAAGCCACATTCCCAACCCACAATGAATGGTTTTAATTATCAGTAGTTTTCAGAGTCATAGGATTTTCTGATTTCAAGAACAGAAAGCATTCCCAGCTAGAATCATTTAGTGAATGTTGGCAACCAATTAATTTCTCCTAGGAGTAATTGAAGCCTGGAGAGATGTGCTGTGGGATCATCACAGTTGGTTGTGAGTTCCTCCCATGTTTCATTGCTGCTCTCCTCAGTGCTATCAGCTCTATTCTTCATGTCAGGACTTGTACCTCTGCAGGTTTTCCCCCCACTTCTGACTTTGACTCTTTACAATGGTGATCTAACAGTTTTTGGTCGTTTACGTTGCCAGAATTACAGCAGGCATGACCAATATAAATTACAAATATAAATTACTTAGTTTTGGAGTGAATTGCAGTTTTTTAAAAATTTAATTTATCATTATTATTACTGTGCATGCTGGTCCTGGGACTTGAATTCTTGCTGAAAAATAAAGCAAAAAGGGCTGGAAACATGGTTCACCTGGTAAGTTTATATATCTTTTCCTTGTAGTGTCTTGACCCAGAGAGAAAGAACCTTTGGATTTTGTTTCTTTATACCTGGAAATAGTATTTTGTTCAACAGTTTGCTTTGTAACCTCTTTCATTTCTTAGAAAATATGATCTGTCTGTCTGTCTATCTGGGGCTTGAATTTAGGGCCTCATGTTCTCACTTGGCTTTCTCATTCAAGGCTGGTGCTCTGTCACTTGAGTCATACCACCACTTACACACTTTTGCTGGTGAATTAAGAATGTTGAGGATTGTCTGCTCCTGAGGGCTTTGAATCAGGATCTTTAGATTTCAGGGTCTTAAGTAGCTGTGATTATATATGTAAATGAGTGGTATTATTTATCTATTTACTTATCATTATTATGTGTGCCAGTCCTGGGATTTGAACTCAGGGCCTGGGTGCTGTCCCTGTGCTTTTTTGCTCAAGGTTCGTGCCCTGTATCATGAGCCACAGCTCCGCTTCTGGCTTTTTGGTAGTTAATTGATTAAGAGTCTCACAAACTTTCCTGCCTGAGCTGGCTTTGAATGGTGATCCTCCAATCTCAGCCTCCTGAGTAGGTAGAATTACAGAAGTGAGTCACTGGCCTCCAGCTGAGAATATGATTTATTTTTTCCCTTAATTTTCCTTTGCTTTTTATTCTCTGGAGTTAATGAAATAGTAGCTCACTAATACTGCCTTTGTATTATTTTCTGGCTGAAAAAAATTAAGGTCTTCAATACTATGAATCGTGTGCTGAGTGGTTTGATTCCCTTTGAAGACTTAAAATAATTTCTTTAAATAGCTGTACTTTCAAGTATTGTTCTTTGGAGAAAAACTTTTATTACCCATTTTCTTCAAAGGGAACTTAAGTGAATATTACAAAACAATTTTATTTATATTAATTCTATGATTTTCTCATTGATATAACTACTTGACCATAGAGAACATCTATATTTTGACTTCTAAACATTTATGAGGATCTAAACATTCCAAACATTTATGGATCTTAAAAACTTCTCTCTAATATATGTATTTTTTATCGTAAAGATACTGTACAGAGGGGTTACAGTTAACACCAGCAAGGCAATGATTCTATTTCCTATCCAGCATTGTTACCTCCTCCTTTGTTGTTCCCCTACCCTCCCTTTCCTCCTCACCTCCCCAACTCTGCCCTCCCCTTCCACATCTTAAAAACTTTTGCAACGGGGCTGGGAAGGTGGTTCAATGGTAGAGTGCTTGCCTTGCATACATGAGGCACTGGGTTCGATTCCTCAGCACCACATAAGCAGAAAAAGCTGGAAGTGGTGCTGTGGCTCTAGTGCTAGAGTGCTAGCCTTGAGCTAAAGAGCTGAGGGACAGCGCCCAGGCCCAGAGTTCAGGCCCCATGACTGACAAATAAACCAAAAACTTTTGCAGTACTTAATAAGCCTCTTTCTGAAAGCTGCTATTGAGCTTTGAAGAGTGATAGAAATTGCTGTTTACATAGTATCCCCTTCATTGTTTAGAAGAATTTAATCACAGTCCTTGAAAGGCAAACACTCTCCACTTATTCCTCTTTTTGTTATACGTACTGCTCTCCTTCCCTAAGAACCCCTTAGGTACCCTGGAAGATAGATTTATTTGTTGAATACGTGGTTAGTTGCAGCTCTTTTTTTATACTACAGGATTTTGAAATGTCTATAAATAGATTATAACTGAAGTAAATTACAATTATTATGGTGAAGTGTTCACTGGAAAGGATTGTATAATAAATGCTAGCTTCTTTTTCTTGTTCTTTTATTGAAGAGTTAAGGATGGAGCCCAAGGCCTGATACATGCCAGGCCTCAGTCCTAGTACTTTGAAAGGTGTGTTTTAGAGCATGCATATGAATCTCGTAATACATGCTAGGCAATGATATAATTATTGGCATTTTTAGAAGGAACCTAAAGGCATTGTATTTATCTTATTTAGAAAGAAATTTGATAAGTGTGTTAAAAGAAGGGATAAAAATTTCACAATTTATTAATTGTACTATGTGCTTTTATGTTATGTTATATAACACTTGCATTAAAATAGAAGTTACCTAAATTGTTGGTCCCAAGTAATACAAATATTCTAGAGGTTTAGCTATTTTACTAAGCTTTGGCTATATTGCTTTTATGTGTTTACTGAGTACAGAACTTTATTTAGATGATCAGTAATTGTAATCTCCAACTTCTGAAGCTTTCTTCAGAAGTTCAGAGTTGTCTGAAACCTTGAATCCTTTAATCTTTGAGTTCTTTGACAAGTGCCTGGCACTTGGTAAGCTTTAGTCATGTGAATATATTGTTAGGGTTTAGATCTTAACTGGCCCCCATAGCTTTATGTGTTGAAGGCTTGGTTCCTGTCTGATAGACTACCAGGAGGTGGTAGAAGCTTTGTAGTTGGAAGAAATATCATTGGGCACATGCCCTTGAAGAGGGGATTTTGGGACCCTGGCCTTTTCTTCTATCTTTGCTTCCTGGCTGCCAGAGTGCCATCTACACCTTGCCACAGTCCCCAAGTCACTGAGCCAAGTGATCTTGTGTACCCGAACCCCTGAGCTAAAATATGCTTTACTTCCATTAAGTGTAATCATCTCAGGTGTTTTGTCACAGGAGCACAGAACTGATCAACATAAGTGAGTTTGTGGTTGATGTTCTGGGTTCCCTGCTATTATTTGTTACTAGAGCTATAGGGGAGCCTAGTCCACTTTAAATGACTGTCCTAAAGAATATACTAAGTGACAGAGTTTAGCATTTTTCCCATAAACTATCTCTAATGATGTCGATGATTGCCTGTGCAGCCAGGGATGATTCCCTGTATAGCCAGGGAAGAAAAATTGGCCCAGTGAGTATAAGTTTCCTGAAGATAGCTAGCAAGAGGCAGGAGTCTGACCCCAGCCTGGGTTGCTACTTCGAGTCTGTATTCAACAAAAGTCTTTCCAACAGAAGACAAGGACCTGGACATGATTTCAAGGCGCTTCTTGAGTTCTTCTTAGAACCATCCAGCTTCTTAGAAGCTTCTTAGAGGCTGGATGTCAGATACGAGACTCAGATTACATTTATTATTTATAACCTTTTTATAACTTTCGAGTTCTTCATCTCTTAAGAGGATCACTATACTCCAGGAGGGATTTTAGTTGCTGTGAGTTGGGGCACTGGAAGAAGATAACTAGTTAAGAAAGAAGCATGTGTAGGATAGAGGATCAGAACTAGCTTGTTTCAATTATACAATATTTTGAATTGGCAAAAATAAAGGTTTCTATAATGATCTGTTTCCACCACCAAGATGAATTTTGATACTAGGTTTCAGGTCCTGGTTTAGAGAAATACATCATCGTACTTAAATCGGAGGTCTTGAGTAATCTCTTCTGTATTAGAATGGTACTTATACATTAGAGTTTATATTCATATTGATAAATATCTCAAATGTAACTTAAAAATGTTAGTTTTTAAGTGCTATGTTATGTATGTGTATATTACATATATAACATGTATGTGTTTATATATAACTTAAATGTGTTTATATATATGTACATATGGTATGTGTGTTTTGGGTAGTACTGGAGTTTGAACTCAGCTTTGTACTCTGGTTTTGGTTTGCTCATGGCTTGGCTGGTACTCTATTCATTTGAACCACACCTCTAGACTGGCTTAAATTTTTTAAAATTATTGTCTTTAAGTAGTTGTAAAAAGGAGTTGCCATTTAACAAAGCATTTTATGAATCTTATGAATCTATGAATTTTATATCTTGATTGGTTTCACTCCTTTCAACATTTTCACCCATTCTACCTACTCTTTCCCTTCTTCTTTCACCCATTCTACCTACTCTTTCCCTTCTTCTTAATTTTGTAGGTTATACATTGGATTCTTGTCTTCATTTTCCCCCTCCTCTTTATTCTATACTGGCTGTGTGTGTGTGTGTGTGTGTGTGTGTGTGTGTGTGTGTGTGTGTGTGTGTGTGTGTGTGTGTGTGTGTGTGTGTGTGTGTGTGTGTGTGTGTGTGTGTGTGTGTGTGTGTGTTTTAAAGATGGAGCTGTGTGAATTCTGCCCTAGCTGGCTTTGAACTTCAATCCTTCAAATATCGCCCTCCTGAATAACTAGGAGTGTACTTGTGAGCCACTGGGGCCTTGCCAGAAATGTAAACTTTTTGACCAAAGAGGGACTGAGGGTGTAGCTCATTGGTAAAACACGTAGGTTCAATCCACAGCACCAAATAAATAAATTAAACTGGCATCATGTTCTTAATACAATCTATGTTCTTAATACATGGTTTACTGGCAGGCTGATACTGAACTGTTTTGCCTATCAATTTCTGTAGACAGTCAAATACCAAGAATGAATGTCTGAATACCAAGAACAAATTGTGGTGATCAGCTTCTTTTTTCAAACATTAGTTCTGAATTGGTATTATTCTTTTAGCAGATAATTTGAGTTATGTGTGGTGTGCTATGGAAACAAGACCCATCCATGTCAAGGATCTGTGGTCTAGTAGTACATTTGAGGAGTTGACAGACTGTGAATAGCCTAGTAGCAAATAAATGTGAACCTTTGTGGGCTACATAGTCTTGGTCCAAATCCTCAACTCTGCCATTGTGGGCCCAATGTAGCTGCAAATAAATGAGCATGGATGTGTTTCAGTAAAGCATTGTTAACAAATGCAAGACCACATTTGGTGTGTGGGTTGTTTGCCAACTCCTGGTCTGGTTCATTTGTTTTTTTTGGTCTGTTTCTGCCCTATTCATAACCACGGCAGCAATTTTCATTAAGCATTCCGTTAATTAATTTGTTACAGTTATTTAAGATGAGATTATATAAGAATTGGATCTGTTGTGTAAGTCGCAAAGCCAAGCTCTCATCCATTATTTTTCTTTCTCTTGTCCAGGACATTTTATTTCCTTACATCAAAGAAAATGTGAAAGAATATCTACAAACACACTGGGAAGAGGAGGAGTGCCAGCAGGATGTCAGTCTGTTAAGGAAACAGGTTGGGACTTTTTTCTTTCACATCCCCTAGAATCATTAGCATAGAGGATGCCTACAGACGTGGAACATGCACTGAGCATGTTGTAATCAGATTCCCAGGGGCTAGAAGTTGAAGTGACTTGCCTGCTTTGGAATTCAGGGTACATAATTAAACAACCAAGTTATAACAGTTCCTTGTTTATAGAGTTGCCTCACCCAGGAGCTGTTTAAATTGCATAAAAGCGTCTTGTAAAACTAAACCTTTTCTGCCTGGAATACAGAGGTTATATGCAGTCTCATTAAGTGTTTTATTAATGTCACTGACAGCTCCTTGTCATTTTCCACTCTCTTGGCTTATGACATGAGCCTTCACAGTCCTCTTTTACAGTGCTCCTGGGTCCTTAGACCCCCAAACCACTCCAGAATTTTCACCTAGCTCTCTCCTGGCCCAGCCTTCAGAACCAACTTTGTCTCCTTTGTGTCATTCTGCCTCAACACCTCCTCCCAAATTCCTCAGTCCATCCTCCACGTTCTGTGTTTGATGGAACTCCTGTTGATTTTCTTATTCAATTTGCTTCAATGGCAAAGTCATGTAGCACTAATGCTGTCAGTTTTCCTACATTGGATATCATTGAATGCCCTTTGTATATATTTTATTTAGTTAGGATTAGAGAAATAATATACCCTTTGAGGTTCTTGAATTTTCTAGATAACTTAAAATTGATCTGAAGTACTTCCCTTCCTTAACACATTTTCTCACCCTGTTGAAGTATACACATATAGCGTCCTATTATATATTCCTTTAAAATAATTTTTCAGCAAGCAGTCCTGGGGTTTGAACTCAGTTGTTCAGGTTTGCTAGGAGTAAGTAGGCATTTTTGTTGGAACCATGCCTCTGACCCTTTTATGGACTGGTTGTTTTTAGATAGGGGTTTGGTTTTTGCCCAAGCTTGTCTGTATTGCACATTTTCTCTTTTATGTTTCCTGCTGTAGCTGAGATGACAGGCATGTACCACTAGGCACTATGAACTTATCTTCTGTTTAGATGGAACCTTGAACTTTTTTGCCCTGGTTGGCCTTCATCCTCCCAATCTCAGCCTCCTAGGGAGCTGAGATGGCAGGGAAGTTCCACTGTGTCTAGTTGTTGGTTGAGAAGGAATCACTTGAACTGTTTTGCCAGGCTTATCTCAAATCATGATCCTCTGATCTCAGCTACAGGAGACTCATGCCTGTAATTACATTGTTAGGGTTCTTGCAAAAAATGGAGAGGCTGAATATAAACTAGTTCTGTTACTGCATTAGCTTTTTCCATTGAATTTTAGCCATAAACCAATTCTATGTTTCCCATTTTTTCAGTTAAAGAGAAAATTATTAGTTTCTTAAAATCCTGGTTTATTGATCTTTGTGAGTGAATTAACCATATCTTGTTACATGCTTTTTCACATAAAATATGCTTCTTGATTTTAATTTCAGCTTAGGTATGTAAAGGTACCAATTATAAAATTCCTTTTTTTTTTTTTTCGTTGGCAGTACTGGAGTTCGAACTCTGGCCCTCGTGCTTGCTAGACAAGTGCTCTTGCTGCTGAATTTTGCTCATTAATTTGAATTAGTATCTCACTTCCTGTTTAGATGTGCATCTGGATGTGATCCACCTATGTTAAGCTTCCCAATAGCTAAGTTAATAGGTACACACAACTGTGTCCAGCTCTTCATTGAGAAGGAACTTTTTTATGCTTGGTCTGGTCTTGAGCCACTATCCTAACCCATCTCAGCCTCCCAAGATGCTAGAATTAGAGGTATAAGCATTTCTTTTCGGTGTCATTCTTTTTGGAACCTTTGGTAACAGTTCTAGGGTAGGTCTAATATAATTGGAGAAAACTGATCTGCCTGGTTTGGGTGATCTCATTTTTAACGTCCTTTTAAAAAAATTGACAAGAAATAAACTTTGTTTTGTTTATGACTTAAAGGCTGAAGAAGACACCCATCTGGAAGGGGCAGTTCCAATCCCTGCAGCATCTGGGAATGGGGTGGATGATCTACAACAGATAATCCAGGCTGTGGTAGATAATGTATTCTGGCAGATGTCTCTGGACCGAAAGACCACCGCTCTCAAACAGCTGCAGGGCCACATGTGGAGGGCAGCATTCACAGCAGGACACATAAAAGCAGAGTAAGTGCATAGGTGACAGTTCAGCAGCTCCCAAATTCAAAGATGCTTCTCCTTCATCCTCCCTCTCCCTTATAAGTCACAGGATTAATATAAGAGATAGGATCATTGTTTTTATTCTAACAAAAACAAAACCACAGCAAATAGGACTGGGGGTATAGCTTGAATATAAAAGTGCCTTTCTAGCTGAATTCAAATCACAGAATTGCCACCAAAAAATTAAAATTGGATTGGTTCTACATCTTAAATTCTTCATACTTTTGTTATATACTTATGATATTAATTTCTCCCTAAATATGGGAGATACAGTAGAATTGATAAAAGCGACTAAATGAGGTTCAGGAATTGAAAACCATAAACTATTTGCTGATTGAAAATCATTTGTTCCCTAAGGCTCTGTGTGTGTGTGTGTGTGTGTGTGTGTGTGTGTGTGTGTGTGTGTGTGTGTGTGTGTGTGTGTGTGTGTGTGTGTGTGTGTGTGTGTGTGTGTGTGTGTGTGTGTGTGTGTGTGTGTCAGCGCACACGCGCTGTAGAACTAAGCTAAGGGCTTGGGCTCTGCTTCTGAGTTTTGTTTTTCCCAATGCTAGCATGGTATCACTTGAGTCACAACTCTATCTCTTGCTTTTTTGGTGTTTGATTGGTGTTTAATTGCCCTGGCTAGCTTTAAATGGAGATTCTCAGATTTCAGCTTCCTAAATAGCTAGTACTACTGGCGTAAGCCACCAATACCCAGCTCTAAGTTGTTTTCTTTGCAGTAAAACTGCAGGTTTTTGTAGTCCTTAAGTAAATGCATTTGTTTTCTAGCTAATCAGTGATTTCATTTCTAGCTTTGCGCTCTTAGACTTAAAAAAAAAAAATATTTGGCCCATACTTTGCCAACAGCATTTCCATGTTTTCTTAAACTACAGTGGACACAAATAAGCATTTTCTTATGAGTGATGTCAAAGATTGTATAGTAATACTTTATTACTATCATTTGGTCTTTTGAGTTCCTTGAAATTGAAAAAAATCTCCTTATTTTATCCCTTTTCTGCTAATTCCTTTTTATTCTCAAAAAGTGTTTGTTCACTCAGATTGTTGCTTCTGATTGCTGGGATCCAGGTGCTCCAGTGACATTCTTTAGGCTGTAGGAGTCTGCAGTTTTGTGGAGTACTTCTCATGTCACCACTGGGGCCCAGATAGATGGCTCCTATGCTTTTGCTTTTTTGACAAAGGAAAAATCCTCGTTTCCATTTCCTGGAGTTCATTTTGATCAATATTATTTTACAGGATCAGAAGCACATACATTGTATTGTGCCATTGTGTTCCAGCCCTAGGAATATGGCTAGATGCTTTTTAACTCTTCTGCCTTCCCTCCAGGCTTTTTGCAGATGTGGTTCCAGCAGTCAGGAAGTGGAGAGAGGCTGGGATGAAGGTATACATCTATTCTTCAGGAAGTGTAGAGGCTCAGAAATTGTTATTTGGACATTCTACAGAAGGGGATGTTCTTGAGGTAAGTTACTTGGCTTGCTTACTAGGTTTTTCTTTTGTTTTGTTTTTTGGGGTTTTATTTTATTTTTATTTTATTTTTTGTCGGTCATGGGGGCTGAACTCTGGGCCCAGGCGCTGTCCCTCAGCTCCTTAGCTCAAGGCTAGCGCCCTACCATTTGAGCCATAGCTCCACTTCAGCTTTTTTCTGCTTATGAGGTGCTGAGATATTGAACCCAGGGCCTCATGCATGAGAGGCAAGCACTCTACCACTGAGCCAACTTCCTAGAGCCCCTTTATTTTATTTTTAGTTTTTGTTAGTCATGGGAACTGGTTGCTGTCCCTGAGCTCTTCAGCTCAAAGCCAGCACTCTACTATTTGAGCCACAGTGACACATCTCATTTTCTGGTGGTTAAGTGAAGATAAGAGTCTCACAGACTTTTCTACCCCAGCTGGCTTTGAACTGCGATCCTTAGATCTTAGCCTCCTGAGTAGCTAGGATTACAGGTGTGAGCCACCAGTGCCTGGCTTGGCTTACTCGTTTTTGTTTGTTTGTTTGGTTTGTTTTGTTTTTTGTCGGTCACAGGGCCTGAACTCTGGGCCTGGGTGCTGTCCCTCAGCTCTTCAGCTCAAGGCTAATGATCTATCACTTGAGCCACAGTGCCACTTCTGGCTTTTTCTGTTTATATGGTGCTGAGGAATTGAACCCAAGGCTTCATGCATGCAAGGCAAGCACTCTACCACTGAGCCACCTTCCCAGCCCCGGCTTACTCATTTTGACACTATCAAATCATGAGGCTCAATGATAAATCAATGTACTACAGTTATAAGCTAAATCAGCATTCAGATACTTGAGTGCGTGCTCGCACGTGCGTGTGCGTGTGCGTGTGTATGTGTGTTAAATTGGTTATTAAAAAAAAATGGAGCCAGCACACCTGTAATGCTAGCTACTCTGGAGACTGAGAACTGAAGATCATGGTTCAAATCCAACTGAAGCAGTAAAATCTAAGAAACTGTGAGCTCTAGTAAACCAGCAGAAAGCTAGAAGTAGAGGTATAGCTCTAGCTTTGGGTTAAACAAAGAAAAAAAAGTGAGAATGTAAATAAAGCATTAAGTTCAAGCTCCAGTACCAGCATATATACACATACACAAAGTAGAAAAACTGAGGAATACCTTATATGGAATATGTTTTGTGTGGTACCGATTTTTGAATTGTGCATAAGAATCACCGAGGGAATTGGTTTAAAATGTAGATTACAAGCCAGCAGTGGTGGCCTGTACCTCAGCACTCGGAGGCTAAGTTCAAGACTAGCCTGGGCTATATAGGAGTTTGAGGCAAGCCTGGACACATAGTGAGGCTGTTAGATTTCTGGGCCTTGTTTCTTAAACGATCTGAATTGGCATGTCTAGAGCAAGGTCAGAAGTCTATATTTAAGCATTCACTTGGAGTGATTCTGATGAAGGAAAGCAGTTATCATGTATAAAAACACATATACATGTTTCTACGTGCTAGTGCTGAGCCAGCATGTAAACAACTCCCTTGTCAATACTAGACAGTCAATAAGCCAAATGAAACTCAGACTGCTTCTTCATTTAAAATCAGTAAAGTGAAAACTTTTCATTGTATTGTATTTACAGCTTCTATAGAAGCTAATGAAATTTACACTGTGTCTTGAAAAAAGTTGTAAAATAAAAATTAGTTAAGATGCAAAAAAGAATTGGTTTTAAGAAATGCATAAAGATATTTTTTTTTCTTTTCTTTCTTTTTTTTTTTTTTGGTGGTGGTAGGGTGTTGATGATTAAACCCAGACTGTACTTGCTGGGCAAATGTTCTACTACTGAGCTTCATTCCCAGGCCTGTAAAGATATCTTGAACATAGCAGAGCACTTAGTAGATTTATTTTTATCTGATACTGTGGAAAGATATGTATTTTATTTGGAAGAAACAGCATCATTATGTAAGAAAACTGGGCCCCTCATTAAACATATTGAGATGTGACACTAACTCAGCCAACTGACTTTAAGTTGGAGTGGGGGTGCGAGACCTTGAACCCAAGGCCTTATCACATATTAGTAAAGTGGTGTACCACTGAACTATATCCTCATCCCTAAAGTAAGTACTTTTGAGCCCTTAGTATATGCAGAGAACACTTGGACTATGGAGGTTGTCACATGTGAATTTTCTACTTTTTGTCATCTATATTAAATATTAAGCCAATAATTCATCCCTTGAAGTGAAGACAGTTGTTTGAATACAGGGGAACACTTCTTTTCTGTTCTAAGATGAAACTATATAGGATGTGATAATTGCCTACTGAGTTTAATATAAAAAATTTATTCTTCATTAAAACAAACTGAGAAAGGAAATAAGTAAAGTCAGTCTTAGCTTTTTAAAAGTTAAAAGAACCAATGTGGTATTGATGGCATACACCTGTAATCCTGGCTACTCAGAAGGCTGAGATCTTAGGATCAAGGTTAGAAGCCAGCCTAGGCAAGAAAGTCCATGAGACTCTTATCTCCAATAAATATCTTATTTCCAATTAATCTCCAAAATAGCTGGAAGTGGTAGAGTGCTAGCTAGCCTTGACCACAAAAGCTCAGGGACATAGCCTAAGTGCTGGGTTCAAACCAGCTTAGTAACATAAAATCTTTACATTTACTTTTCTAAGCTCCATAAAGTTCTCTGGATGGGTTTTCAGTGAAAATTAACAGAAAGAGTGAAGTCACTGTGAGGGTCATGTGTTGCAGAGAAAAGAGATGCTTGCTAAAACAATTTGATGGCTTGCAAGTGTATATGTAATGTTAGTCTCCTTTTCTTTGTTCAGCTTGTTGATGGTCACTTTGATACCAAGATTGGACACAAGGTGGAGAGTGAAAGTTACCGAAAGATTGCAAACAGCATTGGGTGCTCCACCAACAACATCTTGTTTCTGACAGATGTTACTTTAGGTGAGTAGCAAGACTATTGTAGTTTTATTTTTCTTTGAGATGAGGGTCTTAACTGTATTGGCCTTGAACTCTTAGGCTCAAGCAATCTCCCTACCTCAGCCTCTTGAGTAGCTGACACTACAGGCAGAAGCCATCACTCCCAGCTATTCCCAGGGAGTAGTTGATGTCACTTGTGGGGCTTGATCTCCGGGCCTGGGTGCTGTCCTTGAGCCTCTTGAGCCAGAGTGCTTCTTCCAGTTTTTGAGTGGTTAATTGGAGATAAGCATCTCACGGGAACATTTCTGCCTGGGCTGTCTTTGAACCACAGTCCTCAAATCTCAGCCTCCTGAGTAGCTAGGATTACAGGTTTGAACCACTGGCACTCGGCTACAACACATTTTTTTTTTAAAAAGCAAGTTTATGTGGGAATCCTTGACAAATAAAATAGTTGCATAAAACAAAAAAATGAGGGGGGTAGAGGGAGGCTGGGAAGGGATGTGAAGGGTAAACAAAGGAGGAGGCTGCAATGCTTGATAAGAAATGTACTCATTATCTTGCCCATGTAATTGTAACCCCTCTGTACAGAATGTTCACAAAAAATAAAAATAAAAATTAAAAAACAAAAAACAAAAAAATGAAACCTAGTGCTGGTGGCTCACACCTGTAATCCTAGCTCCACAGGGATCTGAGGATTAGAGCTTTGAAGCTAGCCTGGGCAGGAAAGTCTGTGAGACTGTTCTCTCTAATTAAGTAGCAAAAAAACTGGAAATGGAGATGGCTCAAGGGGTGGAGCACCAGTCCTGAGTGAAAAAACTAAGGAACAGTACCCAGACCCCAAATTCAAGTTCTAGTATTGGCACAAAAAACAAACTAGTTGGCCCACCTCCCTTCTCCCTTCTAATTCTTAAGGAAAGTGTGTGAGGAGATGATACTGGAAAGACTGCATATTTTCACTCCTCAGTCATGTTTCTGTGCATGTACCTGTATATATATATGTACTATACCCATATATACACTAAAGTCACAGGAATAGGAAGCAGGATGACTTCGCAGTATCATTGTAAGAAAGAACATGCAGACAGGACATGAAGGCAGGGTGTTGTTCAGTTAAGAAGGTGAAGTCACTATGAACCAGTACCAAAGTATTTAATAGTATGAAGTCAGTTATAGCTTCTGGAAAAGAAAGACAGGGGAGGAGCACAGAGTGAAGTCTAAAATAGTTGAAGCAGTTGTGCCTGTCATTCAGCCTATGGTTAGTAGGAGGTCCCCACTCCCTACTTTGATCTGTCTACCTCAGGCTTTATGGTATATTTAAAAATATGACACTTTTTTTTTGGGGGGGGGTCCGGTCGTGGGGCCTGAACTCTGGGCTTGGGCGCTGTCCCTCAGCTCTTCAGCTCAAGGGTAGCGCTCTACCACTTGAGCCACAGTGCCACTTCCGGCTTTTTTTTTTTGCTTATGTGGTGCTGAGGAATCGAACCCAGGGCTTCAGGCATGCAAGGCAAGCGCTCTACCACTGAGCCACCTTCCCAGCCCCCAAAATATGACACTTTTTATCCAGTGTGGCCCTCTTACATCCAGTATGTTAGCGTTATATATTTTTTTTTTTTGGTTGGTCGTGGGGCTTGAACTCTGGGCCTGGGCACTGTGCCTCAGCTTTTCAGCTCAAGGCTAGCACCTTACCATGTGAGCCATAGCACTACTTTGGGTTCTCTGGTGGTTTACTGGAGATAAAAGTCTCATGGACTTTTCTGCCCCGGCTGGCTTTGAACCACAATGCTCAGATCCCAGCCTCCTGTGTAGCTAGGATGATAGGCGTGAGCGACAGGTGCCCGGCTAGCATTGTACATTTTTTCTTTGGTGCTTGGGATTAAATCCAGAGCCTTACATATATTAGGCAAGCGTTCTACCAGGGAACAACAAACATTCTGTGCCCTAGTGTCATATTTACTTTAAGGGTTGAATGCATGAAATCGTGTGTGCCTACTTTTTTAGAAATAGAAATGATTTCAGAAGTAGTTTTGACCAGATACTCCAGTATTTGGGTAAGGATGTGAGTCCTCTAACGAACTATAAAATGAGAAGTGATTGAAGAAACAAGCACAGGGGAAGAAGTAGGGAAGACAGGGCAGGCTCTGGTTTTTACCTCTCCCTCACATTTCTTCCATTTCTACCTGGATCATCCATTTCTCTGGAACTGAGATCACACATTCCATTTACCCCCAGAACAGGGCTTTGTGAACTGCTGTTCTCAACAAACTGACAAGAGACGTGTTGGGGGTGCTTGGGTCTCTTGGAGGCTGCTTCAGTGGTCCGTGGACAAGACTGCTGTTTCTAGCCTTTCCTGTCTGTTGTCCCTATGCCAAAGGATGATCCTGGCCGCTGTTGTAAGTGCTTCCCTGAGGAAGGGTATGGACTGTATTCCTTTTCAGTTTGTGGTCTCTTGTGATTTACGAGGTGTGGAGGTACACAGACAGATACTAGTTTGCTAAACTGCTGCTGCTGTTTTTAATCGTAATTAACATAGGTCATTTAATGCCTTCATAAGTTTAATAGGTTTTTCCAAGGAAATACTAGTAGAACAAGCTTATTTTCTACTAGTCACTGACAGACATTCAGTAATCCTTAATATCTGGTGGAGTCCTTGGTAAATTGACTGGGATTTATAATCTTGGTAGACAGTACCAATGTACAGCAATTTATTACTTTGAGATTTCAGAATTCAGCAGTTTATGAGTTTCAGCTCCTTTCCCACATGTCCTAGCTTGGGTCAGCTTCAACTTGCAAGGCTTTCTGTAAAGTATCTTTGGGGTTTTATTCTACTTCATTTACCTGATTGCATGGGTGGGGAGGCAGGTGCACAAGCAAGCCAAGATTTATTGTAAAACTATATAGGTAGCTAGGCCACATAAAATGCACCATCAGTGAGGATTAGCCTTAGGAACAAACATTTCACCTGAACTGTAAAGGGATTATCAAAATTTGCTATCAGATTTCTTTTCCTTTTCTTCTTTTTTACCTTTTCCTTTATTGATTTATTTTGGTGGTATGGGTGTGTGAATTCAGGGCTTCAATTTTACTAAGCAGTACTACCATTTGAGCTTCCAGCATTTTTTGCTTTAATTAGTTTTCAAATCGGATCTCACTTTTTGCTCAGGACTGGCCTTGGACTACGATTTTCCTCCGTCTGCCACACACATAGCTGGGGTTACAGGCGTGTGTCACCATGATAGCCAGGGCTTACCTATCATTTCTGTATATAAGATGCATTGATTTGAAGTTTCAATATACCTTTGGGTGACTCTTTGAGGTCTTAGAAAGTAGATGGGGAGATTGCCTGTCAGTGTAAGCTTAGGGTATGTCAGCCATATTTATTGAAGAATGATAATTTTTTTTTTTTTTGGTCGGTCGTGGGGCTTAAACTCTGGGCCTGGGCGCTGTCCCTTAGCTCTTCAGCTCAAGGCGAGTGCTCTACCACTTGAGCTACAGCGCCACTTCTGGCTTTCTGGTGGTTTATTTGAGATAGGAGTCTCACGGTCTCTCCTGCCCGGGCTGGCTTTGAACCACGATCCTCAGATCTCAGCCTCCTGAGTAGCTAGGATTACAGGCGTGAGCCACCAGCGCCCGGCTTTTATGATCTGTTTTGTGGCTAAAACTCCAAACCCACCAGTCAATTCTTGGATCGAAGGCATGATTTAGCTTTTAATTCCCAGACTTGCTCTATCTCTGAATTTTTGTTATATTATTATTAATAATAATAGGTACGGGGTAACAGTGTTCAAAAATAAATGTACTCAGTATCTTAGGTAACTGTACATCAGCCTTTACAACAAAATAAAATTTTTTTAAAAAGTGAGTTAAACAGGAAAAGATAAAATCCTTTCCTAAGACTGCTTAAGTTTCTTCATATTCTCATCTCTGTGTGTGTATGTGTGTATGCATATGTGCATATTTGCATATGCACATGCTAGTACTGGTGTTTGAACTCAGGCCTGGGTGCTATTCCTGAGCTTTTTTGCTCAAGGCTAGACTTGAGCTACAGCTCAACTTCCAGCCTTTTTTGGGTAGTTTATTGGAGATAAGAGCCTCACAGATTTTCCTACTAGGACATTCTTCAAACTGTGATCCTCAGTCCCTGGCCCCCTGAGTAGCTAGGGGTTATAGATGTGAGTCACCAGCATCTGGCTCATATTCTCATGTTTAGCTACTGTATATGTGTGTTTGTGTGATTGTGAACTCAGAATTTTTTACTTAAGCATTTATATGTTATAGTTCCAGAATTTTTTTTAACTTTAGGAGATAGAAATAATCCCCAAGTTGTCCTGAGATAAAAGGTTGACTTTTCTAAGACCTCCATAATAGGGTACCTATTGGTTCCTGCCAGCCCCATACCTCATTAGACAGAAAGATTAGAACTTGGATTACCTGAAGCTGGCATAGGACAGGTAGCTGGCTGCTTACCTTGTCATCTTTGCCTTTTCTGTCATCTTTGGTCCTGTGTTTGTAGACTTCCACAGAGTTCTACAGAACAGAAGACTTAAGTTGTAACTTAAGGGATACCCAAGTATGAAAGAAAGAACTAAAAAGCTTTTCCTTCTTGGAAAAAGGAGAGGGATATAGATGCAGAGTTTTAAGTTAATAAACATGACTTCATTGTCTCAATTTTTTGTTCTAGTAGAGCAAATAGATGCTTAATGGCCAAACTTGCCCTGTTGTTGTCCAGGTTAGAAAACTAACGTGGCCCAACAAGGCTGAGATCCTGGGGTTCTAGTCTAGCAACAAACAGTTTTGCTTCAGATGGTCAGGTGGGATGTTGGAGTAAGCTCACCCTTTAGCACTTGCCTTGTCCGTGTCTCTGGGAACACAACTGTCCTTTTCCAACAAGAGAATAAAATAGACACTTGGAAGATGGATGAAGCGGCTTGTCCCATTGACTCACCTCTAATTACCAAAAAAAAAAAAAAAATTAAAAATTGGAAATGGAGCTGTGGCTCAAAGTGGTAGAGCAACTAGCGTTGAGCACAAACTTTTAGGAACAGTGCCCGGTCCCTGAGTTCAAGCCCTAGGACTGGCACAAAATAACACCTTCTCCCTCAGCACTGCTACCCTTTGGTCAATCCGTTTGTATTTTTGGAGGGGACGAGGGGTAATGGGATTTGAACTCAGGGCTTGGTGCTTGTTAGGCAGGCACTCTTGCCATGCCACCAGCCCTTGGTAACTTCAGACACCGCAGCTCTATTCCAAAGGTTTAGAAATTCTTGAGACTTGGACACCAAAGCTGCACTCCACAGAATATGTGTTCTAGATTTTTCAGTTATACTGTGTCTCTCTTATCACAAACCTGTGTCTGTCATTCCACACTCTACCTGCTCAATCCTTCCACCATTTACATTTGTATTTTCTATTTTACTTAGTTATTTTATTTTGTGCAAGTCCTAAGGCTTGAACTCAGGGACTGGGCACTGTCCTTGGGTGTTTTTTTTTTTTTTTTTTTGTCGGTCGTGGGGCTTGAACTCTGGGCCTGGGCGCTGTCCTTCAGCTCTTCAGCTCAAGGCGAGCGCTCTACCACTTGAGCTACAGCGCCACTTCCGGTTTTCTGGTGGTTTATTTGAGATAGGAGTCTCACGGTCTTTCTTGCCCGGGCTGGCTTTGAACCACGATCCTCAGATCTCAGCCTCCTGAGTAGCTAGGATTACAGGCGTGAGCCACCAGCGCCCGGCTTCCTTGGGTGTTTTTGCTCAAGGCTAGTGCTCTACCACTTTGAGCCACAGCACCATTTCCAGCTTTTTATTATTTTTTTTTGGGGGGGGTAGTTAATTAGAGATGAATCTCTCAGAATTTCCTGTTTGGGCTGGCTTTGAACTGAGATTCTCAAGAGATCAGCCTCCTGAGTATCTAGGACTCCAGACTTGAACCACAGATGCCTGGGTCTATATATTTTATTTCTGCCTGGAGTTGTTCCTCTGTCGACCAGACAGATCCAAATGCACCCTCTGGTAAGAATCATGTGGTCCCCTATCCAGTAGATAGATTTTGCTTGCCAGAGATATATTTCCAACAAGCTTGGATTCCCACACTGCAGGTCCATGGCCCACACTTTGTTTGGAGTCGTACTTTCGGGTTGTGGTGAGAGTTGCCAAGTTCTTTCTATATATAAAGGACTTTTTGCAGTGTACATTGTCTCTTGTCAACGCTGTTCGACCCTGTCCTTGAGGTATTATGCAGTTATAGGCAATATAGAAATAATTGGGTGTGCCCATGTTCCCTAACTTTATTTACAAATGCTATAACTTTCCAACCTTTGTTCTACAGCATGTGTCCTGTCATCAGACTGACAAAGTTTGAGCCCTGCCACTTGATAGCTCTATAGAACAGAGATAATATCTGTAGAACGGAGATAATGGCAGTAGCTACTTCAGGGTTGCTGCAGAGATTTGGATGAGAATGGGAGCTTTGCAAAGGCAGAAGCTTTGTTTAATTTACCTCTCTCTTGTCCTATATAGTACCTGGCACATAGTCAATGCTAATTTAATGGAAATCATTAGGCCTTGTTTTTTAAACAATAATAAAAACAAAGAAAGGAATGTAATCCAAGAGCATTAAAGGTACCTTATGCAATAGTCTTCCTACTTTAATTTAGTCCTGTCTCTACCCTCCACACCCCCATCATTTATCTTAAGGCATTCATAGCTTAATGAGGGTAAAAACAAGTAATAATGTGCCCATTTCCATTGTTGGGACAGAGGTAAATACTGGGTGTTAGAGGAGTATGCAGGGTACTCTTAATACAAGATGATAGTGGGTCTGGGAGATATAATGTTTTGAGCTGAATTTTCCAGGCAAAAAGATGTGCAATCTAAGCAGGGGGCATGACATGTTGGGGCTTGGAAGTGAGAACAGATGCTTTTACTGCATTAGATCATAGGATTCCTTTGTCCCATACATCTTTAAATGATGAGATTACCCACAACCTGTGTTTTCGGAAACAGCTCAGTCCTTGGTAGGAGTGGAGGAAGGACATGAAGCAGGATATATATCTCTGTCCTGCATTTATACATAGTGTACGTAATATAGCTCAGAAGCATAGCATATGCTGCCATTGTATTCTGTCAGGTATAGTTACATCTTTTGTTCTCTCTGGTATGAAATTAAAACAAAAAATAATGTAGTTAACCCCAGTGTGCCCATATTCTAGCAAAAATCAGGACCAAGGCAGGCACCAGTGGCTCATACCTGTAATTGTAGCTACTCAGGAGGTTAAGAACTGAAGATTAAAATTCAAAGCCAGTTCAAGCCCCATGACCGACAAAAAAAAAAAAAAAAAAATCTCTAAAATTCAAAGCCAGCCCAGGCAGGGGGAAAGTCTGTGAGACTCTTACCTCCAGTTAACTACTAGGAAACAGGAAGTATAGCTGCGGCTCCCAAGTGGGAGAGCACTAGCCTGGAGCACAGAGGCTTAAGGACAGCACAGAGGCCCTGAGTTCAAGCCCCAGTACTAGTAGTACTCCCCCTCCTCACCCCTCCCCCCCAAAAAAAACCAGGACCAAATGACTTCTTCTGTTCTTACTGCCCTATTACTTTGATGCAAACCCCAGACATAGTCTGTTGTTTCTGATGCATTCTTTGGTTTTCACAGAGGCCAGTGCTGCCGAGGAGGCCGATGTACATGTAGCTGTGGTGGTGAGACCTGGCAACCCGGGATTAACGGATGATGAGAAAATGTACTATAGCCTCATCACTTCCTTCAGTGACCTGTACCTGCCCTCTTCCACATAGAGGCAGGTTCTCCAAGAAGTCAAAAGTGTTCACATGACTGTCCCCTCAATGTCTAGTTTTATTCTAATGTAAAAGTAATTTATATATGCACACACCTGAACAAGTGTACATATGGGTGTGTGCCAGTTTCCACGGGCACATAAGTGAAAAAGAGAAGTCTTCAGTTCAGTGAAAACAAAGTTTAATTACATGTAGAAATTGTTTGAGCCCATAACCCTTCAGTCTTACAGAAGCCGAAAGGTGGCTGATAGAAGAAATTGCTAAAAGGGTGTGATGTGATCACGTTGTGGTTTGCGGACTGATTCTGCAGCCTTGTTCCTGTGAAAACTGGAAGGGCTTTAGAAAAGTTCCTAGTAGTAATTCACCGCCCTGTCTCGTGTTTAAAGGTGATAGCAACTGCATTTCATGTTTGCCTGCTTGTATACAAAGAAAGGGATTTGTTTCTGCTCTGAAAGAGCACAGTTGGGAACCAAAAGTCAGTTGAGCCTTGATCTGTCAAGTGTCTATTCCTTCAGAGGAAACTTGCTGATCATGTGGCCCTACTCTCAGGCACCAGCATTTGTACTGGAAAAGGGGCATTGCGGCAGCAGTCCAAGTAAAATGTGTAACCAAGTAGTTCTAATCCTGTCCAGTTACCATCACAGATTTGATAGCTGCCTTTCTCACTAGGTCTTAGCAGTTTGAGAATATATGTTAATTACTATTTTTGGAATAAAGGTTTATTGGAGTCCATCTGAAAGACCAAAAAGAGCCCTAATATGTAATATTTTTCTCTGAAATGGATGTGAAAAATGTAAATTTTATAACAACATTATTTATCCCAGTTGGATTCTAATAGGTTGTGTGTCATTTTCATGTTGTGATTAATAAAAAGTGTTTTCTTCTTTCAGTTTTATATAGTTGTGTGTATATGTGTGTGTGTATGCGCGCTGGTATCAGAGCTTGAGCTTGGCATCTTTATCTCTAGTGGCTTTTTTGCTCACGGTAGAGCTCAACCACTTGAACCACATGTCCAGTCTTGCTTTTTTTGGTTAATTGGAGGTAGAAAGTGTCACAGACGTCTCTGTCTGAGCCGGCTTCAAATTTCGACAATCAGATCTCAGCCTTTCTGAGCAGCTAGGATTACACCTGTAATCTAGCCAAGTACCTGGCTGGATTTCTGAAGTAGTTTATATCATATGCCCTCAAAAGTGAAAGGGAAACAGAGGCTGAAGTCTGGTAAGTATGTGTTTTGTATGTTAATGAAGCATCAATAGAGAAGCATTGACTAGCATCTGAATTATGTATACATATATGGTTACTTTCCTATGTGGTTACTCAATAGTGAACATTCCATATAAGAGAATTTCTTGGATTTTTGAGAATCTTACGTTTTATTGTATCACACATGAAGAAATTATTTTTCTGTTTAATAAAAACTAATGAATCCTGGAGGCATAATTGTAGAAATTCTTGGAATAATGAAAAAACTAGTACAAAGATGTGGAGATAAAAGATTTTATCTTATAACTGTTTGTGGAGGCATTGAACCCAGCCCTCATACTGCTTGGCTTACCTGCTCAACTTGCTTCCTCGTCTGGTGCCTTCTACACCTCTGCCCTAGCTTTTGCTGCTTACTTTAGAAACGCAGTCTCAGACTTTTCTGCCCAGACTGATCTTGATCACAGTCCCCCGGACCTTAGCCTCCTGAGTTCCTAGGATTATATATAGGTGTGTGCCACTGAGCCAATTGTTATCATCTAGAAGAAAATGAAATACTATACAAATATACAAGAGTAGAAAAATGAAGTGAACTGATGTGGAATGGTAGAAATGAGAATAATTTGTAATGATGGTAAAACCACAGGGAAAATAAAGGAACAACTTCATGCATTTTGTGGACTAATTCATGAACAGATGACAGAGCATAACTATCATATTAAAGGACTAATTGCAAAAGTAAGGAAGAAGAGAAAATGTCAGATGTGGTGGTGTACATCTTTATCTCAACACTTGGAAAGCAGAGGAAGGAGGATTTTGAAGTCAAGTCTAGCTTGAGCTGTGTACTAACAGCCTGACTGAAGGAAGGGAAAGAAGGAGGTAAATAATACATCAGGAGCTAAATAAGGAATTTGGATGATTTGTCAGGACAGAATTGAGGTGGAAAGGCATTTACTGTCGATTATGGAAAAAGTTTCAGAGAAACTAATTTACACTGAGTAACAAAGACAAATTGAGGAATTAGGGAAATGTTATGTCAGATTCAGTTTACCAGAGTGTTTGAGAGGGGAAAACAGTGACAATTATTTCTTAGTCTATAAAACCCATTTACTATATTGAGTGTGATGGTAAAGAGTCTTTAGAAGAACTTAAGTAACAAAGTAGGTTTGGTGAAGAGGAAGGAAATACCTAAGCCAGAGGGTAATAGATTAGAAGATAAATTCAGATAAATTACGGTCCTCAGGAAGAGAAGGCAGAAAAACTCTGGAATTTCCAAAAATGAAGTATCTCAGCATCGTACTTGCACAGAGAAGACAAGGGACAAAGGACTGAAAGCTGGGCTGCCATCCATCTTCATCTAGATCTATTTCAGTTGTCTTTCCACAATGGCAGTAATTTCCCAAGGTAGTTTGAGGAAGAAATCGCTGGTCTGTTCTGAAGCTTTGGAACTGAAAGGCTTCATGTTTGGATTTCAGGAAAGCTGGCTCATTGTCAAGTCTGGCATTGAACTGCAGCAACTGGAACCACTGGCCTCTTATCAACATAGACGCACAGCCGACTTGCCCAGCAGATGGTGCCGTTTCTCCAGAGACCTTACTGAATGCCAAGCCACCAAATAGGGCCAAAAGCCAAGAGCATGCTATTAGAGTCTGAGTAGTTTTGGGAAAATGGTCGTCCCTTTCTAATCTAAGAAGTTTAAGGAAAAAAATGATTTAGGGGGTAATTTTTCCAGCAGCAGTGTTTGATAGGGCTTATTCTCAGTTCTTTTCATTCCTATTAGAACGAACAGTGAATATATTATTTGCCAGAGCAATTTGCTGTTTTACCGCCCATGCCTTCATACCACCTGAAGTGATACTGTTCTCAACCCAGTAGTTAAGAACTTTCAGTATTTACTAACACATTGAAGGCTAACAAAAAACTCAGTCTCCTTGCAAATTTAACCCAAATTAATTCTAAGTATTTATTAAGCACCTACAATGTGCTGTAAGGAAGCCAGCAAAAGAGATGGGTGTGGAGGAAAGGATACCAGGAGAGAGGCCAGGGAGCCAAACAGGAGGGAAGAATTCAGGGAAGTTAGGTCAGGCATGGTGGCACATGCCTGAATCTCCAGTACAGGAAGATATCCGTTCTACACAGCCTAGACTATATAATTAAAGATCTTGTCCCAAAACAACACTGAGGAAGTTGAGCTTGGCAGTGGCCCTAGGGTAGTCTCAGTGGAGTAGTCAGAACAGAAGTAAGAGAGTTCAAATCCAGAGAATATACAGTCTAAAAAGAGGGAGCCATTTTAGCCGATCTTTTCAAAGAACTGAGTTTTGATTTTGTTAATCCTCTCTATTTGGTTTATATTGTCTTTGTTATCTTCTTACTTTGGGTTTAGTTTGCCTTTTTTTTTTTCTTTGCTTAAGGTGGAAAGTTTGGTCATTGTTGTGGGACCTTTTTTGTTTAGGTTTTCTGAGATGCGGTCTCTGGCTCTTAGACTGGTGTCAGTCTCTCAGTCTTGCTTCTGTCTCCTGAGTGCTGGACCACAGGTATGCACCACCATGCCCAGCCTTTCTTCTTGTTCATAAAAGCTATTTGCAGCTGTAAATTTCCCTCTGAGCACTGCTTTAACACATCCCATCGATGTGGTATATTGGTTGTTCTAATTTTTTTCCTTTATCTTATAGTATTTTCTAATTTCCTTTTGACGTTGTCCAAGGCTTGGGCTATTCTAACAATGTATTGCTTCATTTCATTTCCACATATTAGAATATTCTAAAGTTTCTTTTATTGTTGATTTCAGGTCTCACTGCATTTTACTTGAAGAATATACTATTTATTTATTTTTGATGTTGTTTCCACAGTTGAATTCAGGGGTCTCACACTCATTGGCTTTAAAAAAACATTATTGAGATTGATTTACTTAAATTTCACAAATTTCCCAGTATTGTGGGATAATGAAACTTAGTTCAAGTCACAAAAACATTTTAACCTTCACAAGGTGCATTGTTGTTGTCGTGGTCTATGAAGCTTATGGATTCTACAAACTTTGACTCTACTGCTATTTCTTTCCTTTTGCTTAGTGTAGGCTGTTCACTTTTTTCTCAGTCCCTTCCTCCCATTGCTGCCCTTGAGTTGCTTAGTTCATTTTCATCCATGTACTGGCTTGTTTTGTTCACAGCTGGTGCTGGCTAATTGGAGATGGAATCTCAAAGACTTTTCTGTCTGAACTGGCTTTGAATGTCAGTCCTCCGGGTCTTAGCCTCTTGAATAGCTAGGATTACAGGAATGAGCCACCAGTAATTGTCTTGATCTTTTAAAATGTATAGCCTAACATAAGATCTAATGTGGAGAATGTTCTTTGTGTAGGGGGAAGAAATGTGTGTTCTGCTGCTGTTGGAATTTTAAAAAATCTTTCTATAAGGTCTAGTTGAGTTCTGTTTTTTTGTTTGTTTTGTGCCAGTATCAACTGAGGCTTAACATCAGGGCTTTAGTCAGGGCCCGTGGTTCACGCCTGTAGTCGTAGCTACTCAGAAGGCTGAGATCTGAGGATCGCGGTTCAAAGCCAGCCCGGGCAGGAAAAGTCTATGAGACTCCTATCTCCAATAAACCACCACCAGAAAACCAGAAGTGGTGCTGTGGCTCAAGAGCACTCTACAGTGCTCGCCTTGAGCTGAAGAGCTTGAGGGACAGCGCCCAGGCCCAGAGTTCAAGCCCCACCACCACCACCACCACCACCCCTCCAAAAAAAAAAATCAGGGCTTTATGCTCTCACTTGGCTTTTCTGCTCAAGGCTAGCACTCTGCTACTTGAGCTACACCTTCATTTCTGTCCTTTGGCTGGCTAATTGGAGATAAGAGTCTCTCAAGTTTGTCTGCCTTGGTTGAATTTGAACCAGGATTTGAAAATCTCCGCCTCCTGAGTAGCTAGTATTACAGGTGTAAACTACTGGAGGCCTGCTAGTTTATGTTGTTGGAGCCTTTTATTCCCTTGTTGATGATGTTCTGTCTAGTTGCTCTGTATTATTGAATGTAGATGAATTGATTCTCTATATTGTTAAAACTACTTCCATCAATCCTGTCTACTTTTGCTTCATATATTTTGGTGTTTTATGATTGGATGTATATATGTGTAGAACTTGTGTGGCTTCTTGATGGATTCACCCCTTAACATGGATAACATTTGTGTCTCATGTTAACAAATTTTGTCTGAAAGTCTGTCTTGCCTAATATTAGCACAGTGATGCCCAGCTCTGTTTTCCTGGAATATATTTTCCATCCTTTTCCTTCCAACTTGTTTATATCTTTGAAACTGAAATGTGTCTTTTGTGGAGAATATACTGAATTATGTTTTAAAATCCATTTGTCCATTTGATGCCTTTCAATTGAAGTTTGTTTACCTGCTTTTAAAATGACTACTGAAAAGGATTTATGACTATCATTTTGCTTTTTGATAGCTGTATTTTTTCCATCTCTATTCCTTAATTCCTTTATTACTGCCTTTCAGTATTAAATAGATACTTCCTCTAAAACCATTTTAATTCCCTTGCTATGTCTTTTTCTTGATGTTTTTGAGTTATTTTTCCTTTGTAGATTGAGTTATTTTTCCTTTGTAGATTCTCTGGAGATTCTAGTTAACATATGAATTTATATCAATCTTATTCTGATGAATAGCCAATTAATTTTAATAAGGCTTTGCTCCCATGGCCCCATTCTTTCCTACTACTATTGTGATACATTATGTGTCCATCAACATATATTTATCCTTGCTGTCTGCAGTGTCATTTAATCAGATAGGAAAACAACATAAGGATTAGCAACAAACACATTATATTGACTTTTTTTTCAGCATTCACATTTATCAGTTCAAATACAGTACCTAACATTTGCTAAACATGCAATTCACACTAATGGATCACATTTCACAGGTAGTCAGTTCACAGGACAGGGCGCACCCCTTAGCAGCAGGCAGGTATGGGAGGTTACAAGAGCCTGAGCAGCCTGCAGCACCAGCCAACTGTCATTCAGTTATGCAGGGCTGGTGGCTGCTGGAACAAGGGCCCAGAGACATCCCACTTGCTCGATTCCTATGAAGGACTGTGAGTGGAGGTGGCAGGCTTAGGCTGTAGGAGCTACCAGAGCCCGAGGGTGGTATTCGTGGGAAGTGGTGCTCACTATACCTGGAGCATAGGAAGGGGATGGAGGGCTCTTGGAGGTGGTAGCCTTGTCTCTTGCTGGACATGTGGGAAGGGCTCCCCAGTCAGCCCAGACATTACAATCTGGCCACCAGCCCCTATCACACACCTGGGATGGCAACACAGACAAAAAAGAACAGCCAGGGCAGGCGTGGCTTCTTTCATGACAGAAACCTGTAAACAACTCAGAAGCCACACAATTCTTTTCCCTCAGGATTCCTCAGGGACGAATTGACCAGGATGTCACTCAAGAGGTAGTTGTTTTTTGTTCCCCCATGAAATTTTGAATAAACAGTATTATCACCTATTGCAAGACATTTCAGTAAAGAAAACAATGGTCACCAAAAGGCAAAGCAGACTGTGTGGCCGCTGGGCTGGCTCCACAATGTAAGGGGCTAGCTTCCACCAGTAGCGCAACATTTTTCTTGGACCTGGAGCTGGCTCTGGATGTTCTTAGCTTTCTTCAAGCCTGGAGTTGGTCCCTGAGCAAGATCTGGCCCATTGAGGAATGGAACATCCCCGAAGAGAGCTGGGACAGGCCACCATGGCTTGAAGCCCTGGCCTCCCCAGAAAGGCAGCCCCAACTTGCTCCTGAAACTCAACAAATTATATTGACTTTTATTTAATATTTACTTGAGAACAGAAAAAGGTCTTGACTTGGCAATCAGAGCAAAGGCCACCTCTCACAGAAGTATTGCGTTCTTCACCAAGGCCTTAAAGAATGGTGTGTACATTTGAGCCCTTGGGCTCCCTGGAAGACTTGCACATGAGCAACAACGTGATTGGACCCCAGAGGTGTGTGCTGGAACCAGGCCACCAGTCAAAAAGGCTAAAAAACACATGGAGAGCTCCTGCAGGCTGTATGAAGCCTCTGATTGGGTCTAGGGACTGCTCTGACCCACAGGTTGTCCAATAATCATGAGAGTCATGTAGCTTTCTCCTAGAGATACATTAGTCATTAATCCATGCAGGATACACTCCAGACAGCACCCTGCCTTGGGACCCCTCCCATCTGGCAGGAGCTCTGCTCATCTTTTCCTTCAATAAGTCTGTGCTGTCTTCTCTGTCCATAAATTCATTCTTCAAAGTCATGGAGACAAAGGACCTGATCCAGGTGTTGTAGTTTTTGGGTATCATACCCACAGTATTAGTTTCCTGAGGCTGTTCTTTTCCTACATTTCCTCACATTTGTGGATCTTGGAAGTCTAAATCAAGGTGTGTGTGGGGTCAGTTCATTCTAGAGGCACTAGAGAATCTTCTAGACCTTCTGGTTTATGATGGTTGGCATTCTGTGCCATTTCCTGAGTTACAAAGGCATTGCTCCATTCTCTACTTGCAAGGCACATTGAATTCTTCCTGTGTGTCTGTCTTTTAGCACACCAGCCATACTGGATACAGGAATCCAGTATAATATCACTTTAATTTACATTAAATCTTTTGAATGGTTTGCAACAAAGGATCCTGAGTGGCTGTCAGAATATTGGTAGAGTTATAGGTTTGTCAAGATAAAGGCAAGCTGTGTGAGCCCCTCCTTCCTATGGATTTCTATGGACTAAATTGTGGAAATAGGTTGAAGCCCTAATCCCCAATGGGACTACTTTTGACCATAAGGCTTTAGGAGATAAAGATTAACTGAAATCATAAAGATAGATCCTTAATCCAATAGGATTGGTGGCTTTATTAGAAGAGACAACAGAGCTCTCTCTCTTTCTTTCTCCTCCCTGCATCTATCCATTCCACATGAAGACACAGTGAGAAGGAATTGCTTATAAATCAGAGTATAACCAAAGTCCTGGTCACTAGAAATTTGACACTCTATTTCCCAGACAAGAGTCTATGAAAGAGGAGACTAGGGGAAGATGGTGGAGGAGAAGCTGGAGGCTAAACAAGCTCTTGCATAGAAAGCAGTTTTAGTGTTCCAGTGAACAGTCCTAGGCTAGAGAATCACACCAAGTGTGCCATCACAGTACAGAGAGTCTGGCCAGAGAGGGAAAATCCAGGCAGCTTGTTCAAAGAGACAGATCTGAGCACTTATGGGTAGCCACAGCTGTGGTGGCTGCAGCCCCAGCCATCATGCCAACAGAGAAAGTCCAGGAGGACAAAGGCGCCAGATGTGGCATGCAATCGGATTCTACTCACTACCAGCAAGAACTGACAAGGAGGAGAAATCTTCATCCTGCTGATCACAGAACAGGGACAGCCCAAGAACCAAGAGTCTGGCATGAGTAGATCCCTGACATCCTCACTCCTTCTCCCGGTGGGAAGGCAGCCCCTCCCCCACCACCAGAGAGCTCTATCTTTGATACTGACAAAGGCTGGCCCAGCAGCTAGCTCCAACCCAGGCCTTGGAAGGAAACAATTGGAGCCATTAGCAAGTCACAGGAACCTGACCTGACCTACCAGGCTCAGCTCCACATAGGGGAAAGTCACCCCACCCAGGCAGAAGAAACTCTGCCCCCCCTACCCCCTAGAAGTGACTTTCTTCACTGAGTAAACAGAGCCAGAGGCTGCCCCTCCCCATGGCAGCCTAGACAAACAATTGAAACTCAGTAAACATAAACCGTGAGAATGGCTCCAAGCGGGGCTCTGAGTGTCTCAGGAGCTAGCCTCTCAGGGAAAAGCTATTGTTTGCTGAAAGGCCTCAACCCTACTCAGAACCTAGACTCATAACAGCATCTCCAAACTAGAGGAAACAGCCATCTCCCTCTTTCGTGATACTCAAAGCAGATCTTCCTCTCACTGAATTAGCCTGGGAGGAGGATCACAAAGTCCTGGGTAAGGCAGAGCTGTCTGCCTGCTCAAACAAACTGACTTAAGAAACCAATCAAGAGGGAGTTCCGGGAAGATGGCGGAGGAGAAGCTGTAATCTGAACAAGCTCTCGCATAGAAAGCAGTTTTAGAGTTCCAGTGAACAGTCCTAAGCCAGAGAATCACACCAAGTGTGCCATCACAGGACAGAGAGTTAGACAAGAGAGGGAAGCCAAGGCAAAAAGACACACCTGAGTGCTCGCCAGCAGCCACCGCGGCGGCGGCGGCAGGGTCTCAAGCGGCGGAGACCGCAGCCGGGGGCCATACCTGAGCGCTCACACAGAGAGTCCGGGACGAAGGAGCCAGACGCATTGGGCGAGCGGATTCTACTCAACACCAGCAAGAACCAACAAAGAGCGGACATCTTCATCCTGTAGCTTGCAGACCAGAGACGACCCAGGATCCAAGACTCGGCGTTAGTAGAAGCCCGACGTCCTCACTCCTTCTCAGGGAGCAGAGGAGGGAAGGCCACCCCTCCCCCCCAGAACCAGTGATCTCCATCTTGGATACCGACAAAGCTCGGAGGAGCTGCCAGCTCCAACCCAGGCCTTGGAATAAAACGAGTCATTTAGCAGGTCACAAGAACTTAACGGCAAAGTGACCTGCCAGACTCGGCTCCATCCAGGGAAAAGTCACCCAGCTCAGGCGCCAGCCATTGGAGTGGCTCCCCTCACTGGGTAACCAGAGCCAGAGGCTGCCCCTCCCTCTAGCAGCCTCAACAATCAATTGAAAAACAGAATCCCTGAGAACGGCTCCAGGCTGGGCTCTGGGAGACTTTTTTATTTTATTTATTTATTTATTTATTTATTTATTTATTTATTCATTTATTTATTTATTTATTTATTTATTTATTTATTTATTTATTTATTTATTTATTTATTTATTTTTGCACAAAACAGCCCCAGGAAAAAGCTACTGATTGTTGAAAGGCCTCAACTCTACCCAGAACCTAGCCTCACCACTGCATCCCCCTCTTTTGTGATTCTCAAAGCAGATCACCCTCCTAGAAAACTAACCTGGGAGGGGGATCTCAAAATCTTGGGTAAAGCAGAGCATTTTTCTGCCTCTTCTAACAAACCGACTTAAGAAACCAATCAAGCCACAGGACCTCAAGCTGACCAGAGACTCCAACAAAAGGCTGGTTATAGACAAAAGGGAGATACAGGATTCTTCCCACCCCTCCCCCCCCCAAAAAAAAATCAAAGGACTTTTTTTTTCTTTTTTTTCTTCTTCTTTTCTTTTTTTTGTTTGTTTTTTGTTTTTTGTTACCTTATATATATATATATAATTTTTTTTCTCTTTTAAAACTTTTATTAATCTTTAATTTTTGCCTCTTCTGAAAAAATAATTGATTTGCAGTAACTTTTTTTTTTCTCCTCTTATAATTTTTATTTTAGGAATATGTGAATGAGCGTTTTCCTTTCTTTTCTTATCTTCTTTCTCTTTTTCTTTCTTTCATAATTATCTTTTTGTTTTTTGTCTAGCTCTACTGAACTTCTGATCTTTTCTTCTCCCTTTCCCATCCTTAAAGTTTTTCACATCTCCTCTATGACCCTCCCTTTCTCACAACATATTCACATTCCTCCCTAAATAGATGGTCTTTTAATCTCTACAATAACATTAATTTTTACGTTTCTATTTTTTTTTCTGGTCTCTTTTCATTCCCCTATCCCTCTCTTCTTTTTCTCTCTCTCTCTACTTGCATCCTACCCAACCCATTTCCTGCATTGTGATTAGGACATAGTTAACTCTCCCCGTACCTCCCCACACCAATCTATTCCTATTTTTCACCCACATCTCTCCCTAATCCTAATAATTTCTGGTTTTCCAAATTCTTTTCTGCGGTTTGAAGTCCTTTAAAATATAGTTGTTTGATGTTGAATAGATGTATCTGTTGAACTAGATTGTATCTGTAGACTATTGACTGTACAAATGCAAACTTTGGTTGATGGTTGCCTTAAGATAGTGTTCTAGCACAAAACTGGTGCTATCTTCATCTAAAATGGGCAGAGTAAGCTGGAAAAACACAAGAAAAATGGCAAATTTGGGTATCTCAATTCCCAATCTTGATAATCAGGGGTCAGATCAGATAATGAACAATCCAGAGGAGAGTTCCCAAATAGCTGTACAAACACTGGTGGCAAACATGATAAATGAGAAGTTTGACAACTTACAAAGGACTCTCTATGAGCGTGATAGGGAGAGAGAGGAGGCATCCCAGAAGTTTATACAGGAATATCATAAGCGTGAGGAAGCTACTCAAAAACTGATACAGGATTTGCGTGAACAACTTGAGAATACTCAAAGAGAAAGGGAGGAATGGCGTGAGCAGGCTGAGAACGCTCAAAGAGAACTGCAGGAATCCCACGAACGTGAAGAAGCTAAACAAAGAGTAATACAGGAATTGAGAGACCAGGTAGAGAACACACAAAGATCACTAAAGGCATCCATAGAATCCATTAACAAAGAGCTGAAGGAAGTCAGGGAGACCACAAAGGGAATGCTGAATGGAACCCAACAGAAGGAATGGGAGTCCAAAGAAACCACATCCAATCAACTAAGTGATTTGAGGACAAACACTGAACACCAAATTAAGGAAGTAAAGAGATTCATACAAGACCTAAAACAGAGCTTCAACAAAGAACTTGAAGCCATCAAAGCTGACCAATTAGAAGGAAAAGAGATAAAAAAACAAAGTAGAGAGTCTTGACAGCAGGTTAGACCATGCAGAAGATCGAATCTCAGGGATTGAAGACAGCCTAGATATTATAGAGAAAGAACATACAACCATCCAAGACAAGTCCAAGAAATATGATAGATCTATCCAACACCAGGAAGACACCATCAGAAGGCCTAACTTAAGGATAATGGATGTAGAGGAGCACCTAGAAACAGAAGTTAATGGTCTAGGAAATTTGTTTAACACGATACTAGCAGAGAACTTCCCAAACATGCAAAAAGATAGGCCTATTCAGATACAAGAAGCCTTTAGAACCCCAAATAGACCAGATCAGAATAGGACATCCCACCGTCACATTATAATCCACACAGGATCAACTCAGAACAAGGAAAAGATCCTTAAAGCTGTCAGGGAGAAAAGGTTAATCACCTATAAAGGGAAACCAATTAGAATCACCTCAGATTTCTCAGCAGAGACAATCAAAGCAAGAAGAGCCTGGAATGATGTATGCCATGCCCTAAAAACAAACAACTATCAACCAAGAATACTGTACCCAGCTAAACTCTCCTTCATAACTGAAGGCCAAATAAAAACCTTCCACAGCAAAGAAAAATTGAAACAATACATCTCCACCAAACCAGCCCTACAAAAGATTCTTAAAGATGTCCTACACATAGAAAACCAACAAGACCACAATAAAGGCCAACAAACTGCACCCAAACTGAGAATCCAAGAACCATAGGAAGAACCCAGTTTTCGCAGCCCCCAAGAAGGTGGATAACATGGCAGGAACTCCCAAATACCTCTCAGTCCTATCTCTTAACATTAACGGACTGAACTCTCCAATTAAGCGACATAGACTGTCTAGTTGGATTAAAAAACAAAACCCTTCTATCTGCTGCCTGCAGGAGTCACATCTTGCCCGTAAAAACAAACACATTTTCAATGTTAAAGGCTGGAACAAAATCTACCAAGCAAACGGCCCTCATAAACAGGCGGGAGTTGCAATCCTAATATCAGATAAAATAGACTTCAAATTAAAATCCGTGAGAAGAGATAAAGAAGGTCGCTACATACTAATTAAAGGATCTCTCCTTCAGGAGGATATTACAATTCTAAATATCTATTCGCCAAACAATGGAGCACCCAAATTTATCAAAGAAACACTACTTTCCCTCAAATCCCATATAGATCCAAAGACATTAATTGTTGCGGATTTTAACACACCACTCTCCCCACTAGATAGATCAACTCGGCAAAAACTCAACAGAGAAACCGCAGATCTAAACAGCTGCATAGATCAACTAGACTTAACAGACATTTACCTAACATTTCACCCAGCAGCATCAGAATACACGTTCTTCTCAGCAGCACATGGAACGTTCTCTAAAATAGACCACATTCTAGGCCACAAAGCAAACTTGTCTAAATTCAGAAACATTGAAGTTATACCCTGCATTCTCTCTGACCACAAGGGAATAAAATTAGAACTCAACACCAAAAGCCACCAAAGAAAGTCTGGTATCACATGGAGGCTAAACAACACACTGCTGAATCAAGAGTGGGTCATGGAAGAGATTAGAAAGGAAATTCAAATGTTCATGCTATTCAACAAAAATGAACACACAAATTACCAGCTCCTCTGGGACACAGCAAAGGCAGTACTCAGAGGCAAGTTTATAGCTCTGAGCTCCTACATCAACAAATTGGAGAGATCTGAAACTAGCAATTTAATGACACATCTAAACCTCCTTGAAAAAGAGCAGCAAGATAAACCCCAATCCAGTAGACGGAAAGAAATAATCAAAATTAAATCAGAATTAAATGAATTAGAATCCAAAAAACCTATAGAAAGAATCAACAAAACAAAGAGTTGGTTCTTTGAAAAACTTAACAAAATTGACAGACCCTTAGCAAATCTTATCAGAAAAAGAAGAGAACACACCCAAATTAATAAACTCAGAGATGAGAATGGAAACATCACCACGGAAACAACCAAGATTCAGAACATTATAAGGGAATACTTCTCAAAACTTTATGCTAACAAGTTCGACAACTTGACAGAAATGGACCTTTTCCTAGCAAATATTGACATGCCAAAACTAAACCAAGATGAGTTAAACTATCTTAACAGGCCCATATCAAGCATTGAAATAGAAACAGCAATAAGAGACCTCCCAGCTAAGAAAAGTCCAGGACCAGATGGTTTTACAGCGGAATTTTACAAGGCCTTCAAAGCAGAGCTCACACCAATTCTCCTCCAACTCTTCAATGAAATTGAAAGAGAAAGCTCACTACCGAACACATTCTATGAAGCCATCATAACCCTCATCCCAAAACCAGGCAGGGACTCATCAAAGAAAGAGAACTATAGACCCATTTCTTTGATGAACATTGATGCAAAACTTCTCAACAAAATTTTGGCCAATCGACTTCAACAATTCATCCAAAAAATCATACACCACGATCAAACAGGATTCATTTCAGGGATGCAAAGCTGGTTCAATATACGCAAATCAATTAATATTATTCATCACATCAACAGGAGCAAGAACAAGAACCACATGGTTATCTCAATAGACGCAGAAAAAGCATTCGACAAGATCCAACACCCCTTTATGATGAAGGTTTTGGAAAAATTAGGAATCCATGGAACATTCCTCAATACAATAAAGGCTGTATATGACAAACCAACAGCCAGCATTATACTCAATGGTGAAAAACTAAAGCCATTTCCTCTTAACTCAGGAACAAGACAAGGATGCCTACTCTCTCCACTTCTCTTCAATCTAGTATTAGAATGCCTAGCTACAGCAATAAGACAAGATGCAGACATAAAGGGGATCCAAATAGGGAAAGAAGAAATAAAACTCTCCCTCTTTGCAGATGACATGATCTTGTATTTAAAGAATCCCATAGACTCCACTCCCAAATTACTCAAGCTGATTCAAAACTTTGGCAAAGGGGCTGGGAAGGTGGCTCAGTGGTAGAGCGCTTGCCTTGCATGCATGAGGCCCTGGGTTCGATTCCTCAGCACCACATAAGCAAAAAGCAAAAAGCCGGAAGTGGCGCTGTGGCTCAAGTGGTAGAGCGCTAGCCTTGAGCTGAAGAGCTGAGGGACAGCGCCCAGGCCCAGAGTTCAGGCCCTCACCACCGGACCCAAAAAAAAAAAAAAAAAAAAAAGAAAGAAAGAAAACTTTGGCAAAGTAGCAGGTTATAAAATTAACCCCCCCCCAAATCAATGGCTTTTCTGTATGCCAACAATGAGAAAAGTGTGGCTGAAATTAGGAAAGCAACTCCATTTGTAATAGCCCCACAAAAAATAAAATACCTAGGAATTAACTTACTAAAGAAGTGAAGGACCTCTATGATGAAAACTTTAAAATCTTGAAAAAGGAAATCAACACAGAACTTAAAAAATGGCAAAACCTCCCATGCTCCTGGATTGGAAAGATTAACATCGTGAAAATGGCAATACTTCCCAAGGCTATCTACAAATTCAACGCGATACCTATCAAAATTCCAACCTCATTCTTCAAGGAAATAGAAGGGGCAATCCAAAAATTCATATGGAATAATAAAAGACCCCGAATAGCAAAAACGCGCCTCAACGGAAAGAACACTGCTGGAGGAATATCAATACCAAATTTCAAACTCTACTATAAAGCCATAGTAATCAAAACAGCTTGGTATTGGCATAAGAACAGACCTCAGGACCAATGGAATAGAATTGAAAACCCAGAAATGAACCTACAGACCTATAGCCATCTAATCTTCGATAAGGAAGCTAAAACAATAGAATGGAAGAAAGACAGCCTCTTCAGTAAATGGTGCTGGCAAAATTGGTTAACTACATGTAGAAAACTAAAGCTAGATCCTTATATATCACCCTGCACCAGAATCAACTCCAAATGGATCAAAGACCTTGAACTCAAAGCAGACACTCTGAAAACATTACAGGATGGAATAGGAGAAACCCTAGGTCTCCTTGGCTCAGGCCAAAATTTTCTGAATAGAGACCCGGAAACACAACAAATCAAAGAAAGGTTGGACAAATGGGATTGCATAAGGTTGCAGAGCTTCTGCAGGGCAAATGACATAGCTAGCAAGATCAATAGAAAGCCCACCGATTGGGAGAAGATCTTTACTAGCCATACAACGGACAAGGGTCTCATATCTAAAATATACTTGGAACTCAAAAAATTAAACCACCCAACAACAAATCCTCAAAGAAACAACTGCCCAATAAATAAGTGGGCGAAAGACTTAAAGAGAAACTTCTCTGAAGAAGAAAGAAGGATGGCCAATAGACACATGAAGAAATGTTCAACATCCTTAGCCATAAAAGAAATGCAAATCAAAACAACATTGAGATATCACCTCACTCCAGTTAGAACAGCAAAAATCAAGAACTCTAACAACAACAGATGCTGGAGGGGATGTGGACAGAAAGGAACCTTACTTCATTGTTGGTGGGAATGTAAACTTGTTCAACCACTTTGGGAAGCAGTATGGAGGTTCCTCAAAAGACTTCACATAGATCTCCCCTATGATCCAGCAATCGCACTTTTGGGCATTTACCCAAATGTATACAAACAAGACCACACTAAAGCTACCAGCACAACTATGTTTATTGCAGCATTATTTACCATAGCTAAGATATAGAACCAACCCAGAAGCCCCTCAGTAGATGAATGGATCAAGAAAATGTGGTATATATACACAATGGAATTCTATGCCTCCATCAGAAAGAATGACATTTCCCCATTTGTTAGGAAATGGAAAGGCTTGGAAAAAATTATATTAAGTGAAGTAAGCCAGGCCCAAAGAAGCATAGGTCCCATGGTTTCCCTTATTTGCAATATCTAGTATAGGTATGAGTCAAGTGGAAAAGGTCAGATAATGTGATGTTAGGAAAACGAACCCTTAAATATGTATTTTAATGTTTTCGTTTCTTTCATGCATGTGTTTCTAACGCATTTATAAGATTATTTCTTTGTTGCTTTGTATGTCCCTCCCCCACAGTGTAACCCCCGCTTTCACTTTATTTGATGTCAGTATAACATGTGGAGGAGATGGGGACAAACAAGTCGTTTAAGGATTCAGGTGGACCTGTTGCAACAAGGAGAATTACAAAATGTCACGTCAAAGCAAGCTTTACAATGTCGGTGTGGGGGGGCGAGGGGGGTATGATTGGGTGGGGGGGAAGGGGGAGGCTGGGAAGGGAGGTGAAGGGTAAACAAAGGAGGAGGCTGCAATGCTTGGTAAGAAATGTATGCATTATCCTGCCAATGTAATTGTAACCCCTCTGTACAGTATGTTGTCAAATAAAATAAAATAAAATTAAAAAAAAAAAAAAAGAAACCAATCAAGGGCTGGGAAGGTGGCTCAGTGGTAGAGCACTTGCCTTGCATGCCTGAGGCCCTGGGTTCGATTCCTCATCACCACATAAGCAAAAAGAAAAAAGCCGGAAGTGGTGCTGTGGCTCAAGTGGTAGAGTGCTAGCCTTGAGCTGAAGAGCCGAGGGACAGCGCCCAGGCCCGTAGTTCAGGCCCCATGACTGGACCCAAAAAAAAAAAAAAAAAAAAAGAAACCAATCAAGCCACAGGAAACCAAAACCACAAGCAGACCAGAGACACCACCAAGAGACTGGTACAGACAAAAGGGAGATACAAGATCTTCCTCCTCCCCCTCCCCCACAAAAGAGAACTCTTTTTTCTACCTATTTATTATTATCTTAAATTGTTTTCTATTTTTTTTCTTGCATAATTTTTATTTTAGGAGTGTATGTGTATGCTTTAAAAAAAATCTCTTTTGACCTTTTGGTCCTTTCTTTTTCTTTTTCTCTTCTTTTTCTTTCTTTTTTTGTGTGACTTAATTGCTGTTCTGCTCATCACCAAATATATACCCGATGTTGATTATTAGACCTTACCCCTCATTGTGTACATACTTAATCCAAAAACTTATTACTCAATTCAAAACCTCTTAGGCTTAACTTCTTTAATAGTAGTATTATTTCTTTATACCTATATAACTTTCAAGTATTCCAATTTTAAGAATTTTTATTTTTTAGCCGGGCGCCGGTGGCTCACACGTGTAATCCTAGCTACTCAGGAGGCTGAGATCTGAGGATCGCAGTTCAAAGCCAGCCCAGGCAGGAGAGACCGTGAGACTCCTATCTCCAATAAACCACTAGAAAACCGGAAGTGGTGCTGTAGTTCAAGTGGTAGAGCGCACACCTTGAGCTGAAGAGCTGAGGGACAGTGCCCAGGCCCAGAGTTCAAGGTCCACAACTGCCAAAAAAAAAAAAATTTTTTTTATTTTTTCATTTTTCCTTTTTATCTTTCACCTTCTCTCATCCTATCCTTTTCTTTTCACAACATCATTTCTTTATACTTACATAATTTTTAAGTGTTTCATTATTTAAATTTTGTTTTTCCATTTTTTTTCTTTTTCTTTTTTTAAAAAAATCTCTGTCCTATCATTCTGTCCTATCCATTTCCCTCTCTGAGATTAGGACTTGATTAAATTCACTCTCCTTTTACCTCTCCACATTCCTCTAATCCTATTTTTCCCCACAATTCTCCCTAAACCTAATAATTTCTGGTTTGCTGAAGCCCTCTTGGATGTTCTTAGCTCATTAATCCATATTTGTTTGATGTTGAATAGGTTGTATCTGTTAAACTAGATTATATCTGCAGCCATTTTGACTGCAACTACAGGATTCTGGTTGATGCTAACCTTAATATAGTGTTCTACCACAGAATTGGTGTTACTTTCATACCAAATGGGCAGAACAAGCTGGAGAAACACAATAAAAATGGCAAGCCCAGGTATCTCAACTCCCATTCATGATAATCAGGTGACAGAACACTTAATGAATAATCCAGATGAGAGTTCCCAAAAAGCTCTACAAACACTACTGGTAAACATGGGGAATGAAAAGATTGAAAACCTGCAAAGGACTCAGTGCGAGATGAGGGAGATGAGCAAGATGAGGCAAACCAAAGATTAATAAAGGAACTTCATGAGCAGGTTGACGCTAACCAAAAATTACTAAAGGAATCTCGTGAGCTTGAGGAAGGTACTCAAAGATTAATGCAGGAATTGTGTGAGCAGGCAGAGAACAGTCAAAGAGTAATACAGGAGTTGTGTGAGCAGGCTGAGAAGAGTGAAAGAGAAATACAGAAAATGCGTGAGTGTGAGGAAGCTACTCAGAGTAATACAGGAATTTCATGAGCGGGATGAGAATAGACAAAGATCAATAGAGGCACTCATGGAATCTATAAACAGACAGCTGAAGGAATCCAGGGAGACCACAAAGGGAACGCTGAATGGAGCCCAACAGAAGGAAACCATAACCAATCAATTAAGTGACTTGAGAATAAACACTGAATGCCAAATTAAGGAAGTAAAGGAGTTTATACAAGATCTAAAACAAAGCTCCAACAAAGAATTTGAACAATTAGAAGGAAAGGAAATAAAAAACAAATTGAGTCTTGACAGTGGGTTAGACCATGCAGAAGATTGAATCTCAGGGATTGAAGACAGCCTAGATATTATAGAGAAAGAACATACAACTATCCAATACAAATCCAAGAAACATGATAGATCTATTCAACATTCAAGACACCATCAGAAGGCCTAATCTGAGGATAGTGGGTGTAGTGGGTGTAACAGAAGTTAATGGTCTAGGAAATTTATTTAACAGGATCCTAGCAGAGAACTTCCCAAACATACAAAAAGATAGGCCTATTCAGATACAAGAAGCTTTTAGAACCCCCAATAGACCAGACCAGAACAGGACATCCCACCGTCACATTATCATCCACACAGGATCAACTCAGACCAAGGAAAAGATCCTTAAAGCTGTCAAGGAGAAAAGATCAATCACCTATAAAGGGAAACCAATTAGAATCACCTTAGATTTATCAGCAGAGACAATTAAAGCAAGAAAAGCCTGGAATGATGTATACCCCGCCCTAAAAACAAACTACTATCAACCAAAAATACTGTACCCAGCTAAACTCTCCTTTATAACAGAAGGTCAAATAAAAACTTTCCATAGCAAAGAAAAACTGAAACAATGTGTCTCCACCAAACCAGCCCTACAAAAGATACTTAAAGATGTCCTACACATAGAAAACCAACAAGAGTACAATAAAGGCCAAGAAACCACAACCAAACTGAGAATCCAAGAACCATAGGAAGAACCCAGCTGTTGCAGCCCCCAAGAAGGTGGAAAACATGGCAGGAACTACCAAACACCTCTCAGTCCTGACTCTCAACATTAATGGACTAAACTCTTCAATTAAGCAACAGACTATCTAGTTGGATTAAAAAGCAAGATCCTGGCTGGGAAGGTGGCTCAGTGGTAGAGTGCTTGCCTTGCATGCATGAGTCCCTAGGTTCAATTCCTCAGCACCACATAAGCAGAAAAAAAAAAGCCAGAAGTGGCGCTGTGGCTCAAGTGGTATAGTGCTAGCCTTGAGCTGAAGCGCTGAGGGACAGCGCCCAGGCCCAGAGTTTAGGCCCACTACCGGACCCCCCACACCCCCAAAAAAGCAAGATCCTTCTATCTGCTACCTGCAAGAGTCACACCTTGCCCATAAAAACAAACATATTCTGAAAGTGAAAGCTGGAGTAATATCTACCAAGCAAATTGCCCCCATAAACAGGCAGGAGTTGCAATCCTAATATCAGATAAAATAGACTTCAAATTAAAATTAGTGAGAAGAGATAAAGAAGGTTGCTACATACTAATTAAGGGATCTCTCCTTCAGGAAGATATTATAATTCTAAATATCTATCCACCAAACAATGGAGCACCCAAATTCATCCAAGAAACACTTCCCTCAAATCTCACATAGAGTCCAAAGACATTAATTGTTGCGGATTTTAACACACCACTATCCCCATTACATAGGTCAACTCGGCAAAAACTCAACAGAGAAACCACAGATCTAAACAACTGCATAGATCAACTAGATTTAACAGACATCTACCGAATATTTCACCTAGCTTCATCCGAATACACGTTTTTCTCAGCAGCACATGGAACATTTTCTGAAATAGACTACATTTTAGGTCACAAAACAACTTGTCCAAATTCAGAAACATTGAAGTTATGCCCTGCATTCTCTCAGACCACAAGGGAATAAAGTTAGAACTCAACACCAAAAGCCACCAAAGAAAACCCTGTATGTAACACATGGAGACTGAACAACACACTGTTGAATCACCAGTGAGTCATGGAAGAGATTAGAAAGGAAATTCCAATGTTCATGATATTCAACAAAAATGAACACACAAATTACCAGCCCCTCTGGGACATAGCAAAGGCAGTACTCAGAGGCAAGTTTATAGCTCTGAGTTCCTACATCAACAAATTGGAGAAATCTGAAGCCAACAATTTAATGAGACACCTGAACCTCCTTAAAAAAGAGCAGCAAGCTAAACTCCAATCCAGTAGATGGAAAGAAATAATTAAAATTAAATCAGAATTAAACAAATTAGAATCTAAAAAACTATAGAAAGAATCAACAAAACAGAGTTGGTTCTTCAAAGAAATTAACAAAATTGACAGACCCTTAGCAAATCTTATCAGAAAAAGAAGAGTACATACCCAAATAAACCAACTCAGAGATGAGAATGGAAACATCACCACACAAAAAACCAAGATCCAGAACATTATAAGGGAATACTTCTCAAACCTTTATGCTAATAAGTTTGAGAACCTGGAAGAAATGGACAATTTCCTAGCAATATCGACATGCCAAAACTAAACCAAGACGAGTTAAACCTTCTTAACAGGCCCATATCAAGCATTGAAATAGAAACAGCAATAAGAGACCACCCATCTAAGAAAAGCCCAGGACTGGATGAATTTACAGCGGAACTTTACAAGGCCTTCAAAGAAGAACTCACACAATACTCCTTCAACTCTTCAATGAAATTGAAAGGGAAAGTTCACTACCAAACTCATTCTATGAAGCCATCATAACCCTCATCCCAAAACCAGGCAGGGACTCATCAAAGAAAGGAACTATAGACCCATTTCTTTGATGAGGGGGTTACTAGTGTGAAGAGGTTAGGCTAACAAGGGGAGGTGTGAATGAGAATGAATATAGTGCAAGGAATTTGTATCTATGGAAACAGAACAAAGAAACCTGTTGAAATTGTTTGAGAAGGGGGACTAAGATAGGAGATAGAGGGAGGAGATGAGGTTGATTGGGGTACATTATACACATGTGTGGAAGTGTCACAGTGAAACCCACTTAGTACAACTAATGTATGCTAGCTGGAAAAAAAAGTGAAGCATGAAAAACTTTTTTTTCCTCAGATAAGGACTCAGTTATTCCCATGATTTTATTTGAAGCTACATACATGGTTCAAAAAGAATTGTATACATTATCCATTACCTGATTCATGTAACTGTGACCCTTCTGCATATCAATTCTACAATAACAATAAAAAATAAATAAAAGGAAAAAAAAGAGGAAATCAGATGCTGAGTTTATATAAGGCTACTTCTTGTTTAGAATTTGGTATTTGACAAGGTACTGGCGGCTGCAGACATCCTAAGAATCTAGAACTTTCACTTTGAGACACATAAAGTTGCTTGTTAGGAAAGCAGGACAATTCCTGACTGTATAGTAGTATTTCTTAAATAGCTAAAATGTTGAGTTGTTTAAATCTGACTAAACTTAGATAAAGGCACAGGTGCATTCTATAGTAAATCACTTCAGATATGTTTTTCTTTTGTTTGTCTGTTTTTCATATAGAGTAACCCAGGCTGCCCTGGATTTTTTTTTTCTTTTTTCTTTTTAACGGTTGTGAGGGTCAGGGTCTGGGCTCTGCCCCTGAGATTTTTTGCTCAAGGCTAGTACTCTCCCACTTTGAGCCATAGCTCCACTTCCAGTTTTGGGGTGGCTAATTGGAGATAACAGAGTCTTATGAACTTTCCTGCCCAGGCTGGCTTCAAACCTGGTTCCTCAAATCTCAGTTTCTTGAGTAGCTAGGATTATAGATGTGAACCACCATCACCCAGCTTGCCCTAGAACTTTTGATCCTCCTTCTTCAGCCTCTTGAGTTCTGGGATTACAGGTATACACCACAATACCCAGTTTATACATGAATTATTCTTAATACATTGATGTCACATTTTATAGATGCTGATAAACATATTAACATGCCATATTCTAATAAGCCTTTATACATTTTATGTAATATTTTCTGTTACTTTTGTATAATATTTCTGTTACATTCTTTGAGACTGGGCCTCACTATGTGCCTCACACTGGCTTGGAACACTTGATCTTCTTTTCTGCTTCAACTTCTAGAATGTTAGAATTACAAGCATGAACTATCACCTCAGCTTTATTTTAGAAAAACATTTTTTGACTCCATACCTTTTTGCCACGCACTTTTCTAGATGCCAAGTAGATCAAAATCCTTGCCCTTATTGAATTTGCATTTTAGGGATGAAGATAGCTTCATTGTCAAAACAAGTAAATAAAATGTACAGTGTTATGTATATTGGAATTTTAACTGATTTCAAAGCCATGTTTTTTGTTATTGTTGCTTGTTTTCCCCAAACACCTGAGAGTATAATAAAGGTATAAAGAAGGTGCTAGGGTAAATTTGGAGAGGCTGAACCTGAGAATTCAGAAGCTTTATAGCATGAAAGTAAGAGAAGATGAGAGATAGAAACAACAGGAGGGGAAGCTGGGAGGGGTGGCTCAGTGGTAGAGTAGTAGAGTGTTTGCCTTGCATGCTTGAGGCCCTGGGTTGGATTCCTCAGCACCACATAAACAGAAAAAGCCGGAAGTGGCACTGCAGCTCAAGTGGTCTAGCCTTGAACTGAAGAGCTGAGGGACAGTGCCCAGGTCGATTTCAGGTTCCACAACAGACAAAAGAAGAAGAAGAAGAAAGAAAGAAAGAAGAAGAAAGAAGAAGGAAGAAGAAGAAAGAAGAAGAAGAAGAAAGAAAGAAGAAGAAGAAAGAAGAATAAAGAAAGAAGAAGAAGGAGGAGGAGGAGGAGGAGGAAGAGGAGGAGCAAGAGGAGGAAGAAGAAAAGAAGAAGAGGAAGAAGAGGAGGAGGAGGAGGAGGAGGAGGAGGAGGAGGAGGAGGAGGAGGAGGAGGAGGAGGAGGAGGAGAAGGAGAAGGAGAAGGAGAAGGAGAAGAAGAAGAAGAAGGAAGAAGAAGGAGGAGGAGGAGGAGGAGGAGGAGGAGGAGGAGGAGAAGGAGAAGGAGAAGGAGAAGGAGAAGAAGAAGAAGAAGAAGAAGAAGAAGAAGAAGAAGAAGAAGAAGAAGAAGAAGAAGAAGAAGAAGAAGAAGAAGAAGAAGAAGAAGAAGAAGAAGAAGAAGAAGAAGAAGAAGAGGAAGAAGAGGAAGAAGAAAAAGAGATTGTCCAGGGCAGATGTCAAAGCAAGTTCAAAGGCCATGCTTGCTAGGCAGGTGGTCCACCACTTGGTGGTCCACCACTTGAGCCATACCTCCAGCTCTCATATAGTTTTTTGTTTTTTATTTGGTCCTGGGAATCGAACCCAGGACATTGCCTTTGCTAAGCAAGTGCTTTGCCACTGAGCTACATCCAGCCCCCATATAGCTTTTAACTAGATCATTTTGGCTATTGTATTGAGGACAGAGTGAAGAGAACAAATGATGGAAGCAATTTCTGTAGGTTATTTATTATAAAAATTCAGGGGAGATGGTCTTGACTTGGACCAGATGGTGGCGATAGACTTCTGGAAGGTATAGCAGATCAGATGTGGCATGTAAAAGAAGAGTTCAGTCTGAGCAGACAGTCTGAAAGATATCAGATGGCTAAACATGTGACCTGTGCCACTGCAGGGATCATGAAGGTAGACACTTGTCCAGTTTGGCATTTAGAGTAGAGATCTGGGCTAGAGAACTTGGGAAAGGTCAGCACATGGGAAAATTTAAAATTAGAGCTCTGGAAGACATCATCTAGAGACTGTAGATAAGCAAGAAGAGTTCCAAGGTCTGAGCTGGGGGGAGGGAGGGGCACTCCCATGTTAGGGTCAGGGAGGAGGTGGTCTAGCAAGCAATGTGAAGAACTGGGTGAGATGTCCTAGGAGAAATGTTTCAGGCAGGTAGATGTGGAGAGGGACAGTCAGAATGTGAGGTGCTTCTTATGAAGGTGACAAAGTGAATGATATTGGCCCCATAGATGATCCCTTTCCCCCACTCTCCTTGATGTTCTTCTTGATGAATCTTTGGAGCTCCACCTCAAGGGATGACACTGACCAAAGAAGCTTGGAAGAATCCTGTGAGCAGTCATTAGGCTGCTTACAAGTGCTTTTTATCACTTTTAGATGTGGCCATTTCATAACCAATGAAATGTAAGCCAAGTAATAGTTGTCCATGCCCTAGACAATGAAATGTAAGCTGAGTAATACTTACCACTTTAAGGGCCAGTAAGCAATCTGTCCCATGTTCTGGGCTGCGAGCAGTTGTGGAAGCATGAGAAGCCTCTGTCAGTCAGACAAGACCCCTGGCTGACTCTGATCAATATCCAGTATGAGCAATAACTTTGTTAGTTTTATCTTGCAATAGCAAGACTCAACCTATCCTGACACAGAGCCTAAGGACAAATAAATGATAGTGTTCCAAGCTCCATTTATGACCAGTAGATGATGAATTTCAGGATATGAAAGCTTGACTTTCTTATATGAAGGATAAAAAACTAAACAAATAGTACAGATGGTAACAGTTTACCTCTCTGTCAGAAATAATTAAACCTTTAAAGTATTAACATAGGTTTTAAAATATTTCCCTCCTAATCAGTAGGGGAATTTTTGTTTGGAGAGGAAGGAGCAGAGTTGTTTTTTTGGAGATAGCATCTTGCTATGTAACTCAGGCTGGCCTTGAACTCATGATTCTTCTGCCTCCAGTTCTCAAGTTCTGGGATTACAAGTGTGCACCTCCACACAAAAAGACTGCTAAGAACATGGTTTGGAAGTCTTCTGGGTGGGTGTTGGTGGCTCATGCCTATAATCCTAGCTACTCTGGAGGCTGAGATCTGAGGATGATGGTTTGAAACCAGCCTAGGCAGAAAAGTCCATGAGACTCATCTCCAGTTACACACACACACACACACACACACACACACAAACACACACACACACACACACACACACAGAGGCAAAAGTAAAGCTGTGATTCAAATGGTAGAGTGCTAGCCTTGAATAAAAACGCTAAAGGATAGCAACCTGAGTTCAAGCGCCAGGACCAGCAGATTCCCTCCTAATGCTCCTAGGTAACTTCTATGCCACTTGAATCCATAGAGGTTCCATGATTTCCATGTATGGTGTACTGCAAAATGTGTTTGGTCTTTGTCTCAAGTTTCTGCTCAGATCTCCTAAAACTAAAACAGGAGTGTTGTCATCATGAGTCCCTATGATCACACCAAAGTTTATGCTACTGAGGTGGCCCACTTAGAGGCCCTAGATAAACTCAGGATGTGATTGGTCATCAGAAGACCACGTGCTCAGCTCTCTAACCCACCAACCTCTGGGAAGGTGAGGATGACGATCTGAAAACTCAGCTCTTGAACATGATTGTTCACAGGTCGATGAGACTTTGAGGTGCTGGGTGGGTAGAGTGCTCTGAGCGTACAGAAGTTTCCACAGGGCTCCATGCATCTTTTCCTTTGGCTGAATTCTGTCCTCCATGATAACCCAGCAGGTGTAAATAAAAGTATTTTCCTGAGTTCTACAAGCCCTTCACAGCAAATTATTGTAACCAATTTGGATAGAGGTGAGGGTAACCTGTGGAAGCAAGATTTGTGACTGAAGTTAAGGTGGGGGTGGCTAGTGTGACCGAGCTTGTAAACCTGTGTGTCTAATGCTAACTCTGAGTAGCAGAGTTGAATTATAGATACCCAGGTGGTGTCCAGAGAACCAGAGATTGGTTATTGGTGTTGGAAAAATGTTACTGATATAACATTGAAGTTTGCTTTCAATACTGGGAACCAGTAACTCCTATAATCCTTGCTACTACAGGAGGCTGAGATCTGAGGATTGAGGGTTGAAGCCAGTCCAAGCAGGAAACTTTCTGAGGCTCTTCTCTCCAATTAACTACACAAAAGCTGGAAGTAGAGTTGTAGCTCAAGTAGCAGAGCATTTTAGCCTTGAGTAAAAAAGCTGAGAGACCATGCCCAAATGCTTGACTTCAAACCCAGTACTGGTACAAAAGACAAATATAATATGTGAGTTACATGTACTTCAGTTTTAGTGTACACACACACACACACACACACACACACACACACACACACACAGAGGTACATGTTTGTACTAGCAAGAAACAAGGAAGTCACAATTTGCATAAAAGAATTTTATTTAGTGGCCAGATCCCACTAATGCTAGTCATTGTTTGATTCAGCTAAACTGTGCTATTAGAGACATTCATAAGAAAGTGTACAAGTGCATCACCAAAAGCTGTTTAATTGGGATTGTATAGAGTAAAATAAAACTTCATAAATCTTTGTCTGATAAAATCTTTAAAAGTTAAAAATGGAAAAAGAAACAGAAAAGCAGTATTCAAAACTAATAAATGCCACCTTGGTCTATTTACAGAGAGATGTGTTGTTAAACAGGAGAATACTCCGCTGGATTTTGAACCTCCCATTTTATACCATTTAGGGAGTCTCATTCCTTCCTCCACTCATGATTTCTTCCTCCTGTTCCACAGGACCAGCCATCTCTGTTCTCTGATGCATATCTTTGAGTCTCTGGCATTCCTTTTCCTCACTCATAAACGATCAGGAATTCTACTCAACACTTTCATTGAGCACCTAATATGTACCAGTACCAGGCACGGCTAGGAGGTGGAGATAAATATGTGAAAAAATATACACATTTCCTTTGGAAGCTCCAACTTTGGGTTGAATTAAATTTTTTTCACATTATAGTCAACTATTATCTCATGCCCCTAAGGAATAAAATTTGAGGATTTCTTGAGATGGTACACTTAGGGGAAGGGGTGGGGGATCTTGTTCACTGGGCCTACTGGATGCAGGTGGCCTTGGAATGCTTTGCTTTGTGACACACAGCCTCAAAGCCCCACACCTGCAGCTTCATTTCTGAACTCCAAACACGTGAAAGCCACATGTTGGGTAGTAGGGAACTAGTTACGTAAATGTGGCTTGGAGGAGACGAATCCTTCATTGGTTTCTATAGATTCCAAATTTGAGCAACACATGCATATTTTAAAAGTCTCCCCTGATCAGACATGTGGCAAGATGCTTGTTAACTAAGTAAGTACCCAGCCAGAACAGCTACAAGTGCAGATTTCTTTCTATGTCTCTGTGCTTCTCTTTTGTTTTAAAAAAGCTTCAAACACAACCCCTCCCCTCCTTGTTCTTTTTCAAATTTGAGCCCCAAACAAAGCGTATCTTGCCTTTGGTCTACAACATCTTTGTCCATGAGGTCTAGAGAGATGTGATAGTAACTTAAAAAAAAAAAAAGGTAAACTTTCAAACATAAAACAAAAACTGTACATGACATACTGTGGAAGCTGAAACAAAGCCACGCTCTCCCCGCTCCTTCTTGGTACCATGCCTGGCTGACCTGTCCCTGTGAATATTCATTTGCAGAGCGTTTTCTCAGGCACAGTGACTGGAGTCCACATCGTGGTGATGGGCTTCCCTCGCAGGCTTCAAAGCAAGTTCTTGCCTTTGGATGCACATAGCTACCACTGAATGGAGATGCATGGAGCCTCGTGGAAAGTTCCACCCTTTCCTTTTCATAGGCCATACTGTGTCATGGCTCCTTCCAGCATCCATCCAATCAGATGGTACTTGATTCTGCATTCAAGAATATCAGTGCTGGATGCACTCAACTTCCTCACCAGTTAAATTCCAAGGTCTTTGGACCTGAAGGCAACTTAGGGAGTTGGCATGATTCTCATCTGGCCTGCCCTAGTCTATGGCAGGGAGACGGCCATGTGTAAAAACATGGAGAGGATGGGAAGAGCAAGGCATACTGGGAAGGGCAAGGCAGAGACATGTTCATGCACAAGCTCCTGTCTCTGTCGTGCATGTATCTTCAGTGTAACAGCGTGTATTTGGACACATTAGGGCTTGTGCTTTTGAAAGAAAGAACACGCCCTGAAAAGCTCTTGGCAGATGTGGCCATGAGTGTGTGTGTGTGTGTGTGTGTGTGTGTGTGTGAGATGAAGTTATGTGTCAAGTCCTCTGCGTGTGTCCTGGGTCCTTTCCCATTGTCACACCCACCACACTTGTAAGGAAAAATTGATGAGTTACACCTGGTCGGTTTGATATTCAGAAGCTTCCGAGAGACTTTCCGAGAAACTGAGGAAATTCTCCTGGTACTCAGAACATACAATCTCATAGCGGTAGTGCCGGAACTCCACAGCAAAGGTGCCAAAGTAAGACAGGAAGCACATGACCAGGCCCCACTGGACCCTGGCGGCATACATGTGGATATCCTGGGCCATGAGGATGAAGTCTGGGGAAAGAAGTCAAGGAAAGAAGGCCATACACACACACACACACACACACACACACACACACACACACACACACACACGCACACACATGCACACACGCGCATACACATACATGCACACACATGCACACACACGCGCACACACACATGCACACACGCGCACACATACATGCACACACATACATGCACACACACAAACACACACACACACACAGTAGTTCTCCCTCCTGAGCAACACTAGGGCCTTGTTAGATAGCGCTCGCTGAATACAGTGTTTACATGACCAAGAATCCATAACGTGGTTGAGCTCTGTGTGCCAACACTGCCTCAAGGTACTTTGATGAGTAGTTTCTCAAAATCCTTACAGCAATTCTATTATCATCATCAGTGGTAGAAAAATAAACTCAGTGTGGCACTGGTGGCTGGAATCCTAGCTACTCAGGAGGCTGAGATTTGAGGATCTGGGTTCAAAGCAAGCCCATGAAGTCAAATTCAAGAGACTCTTATCTCCAATTAGCTAGCAAAAAGTTGGAAGTAGAAGTATGGCTTAAGTGGTAGAGGCCAGCCTTGAGCAAAAAGGCCAAATGAAAATATGAGGATCTCAGTTCAAGTTCCAGGACTAACACACACACACACACACACACACACACACACACACACACACACACACACACACACACACACACGCACAAAAGAAAAAGAAAAGAAAGGGAGGAAGGAAGGTAGAAAGGGAAGAAGGAAGGCCTGCTCAAGCAAAAAGCAAGATTCTATTTTTAAAAAATAACAAAAGTGGGCTGGGAAGGTGGCTCAGTGGTAGAGTGCTTGCCTGCTGTGCATGAGGCCCTGGGTTCAATTCCTCGGCACCACATACACAGAAAAAGTTGGAAGTGGTGCTGTGGCTCGAGTGGTAGAGCCTTAGCCTTAAGCCTAAGAGCTGAGGGACAGTGCACACGCCCAGAGTTCAGGCCCTACAACCAACAAAAAACAAAACAAAACAAAACAACAACAAAAAAAGCAAGCCAGGTGCTAGTGACACTCCTGAATGGTAGCTACTCAGGAGGCTGAGATCTGAAAATTGTGGCTCAAAGCCAGCCTGGGCAAGAAAGTTTGTGAGACTCTTATATCCAATTAACCACCAGAAAACGGGAAGTAGTGCTATGGCTCAAAGTGGTAGAGCACTAGCCTTGAGCAAAAAAGAGCTCAGGAAAAGTGCTCAGGCCCCAAGCTTAAGCCCCATGACTGACAAAAAAAAACAAAACAAAACAAAAAGCAAAAATTGCTGGATGTGTAGCAAATGTGAAGCTCTGAGTTCAGACTGCATCTAGTATAGCCAAAAAGAAGAAAGAGAGAGAGAGAGAGAGAGAGAGAGAGAGAGAGAGAGAGAGAGAGAGAGAGAGAGAGAGAGAGAGAGAGAGAGAGAGAGAGAGAGAAACAGAGAGAGAGAGAAAGAAAGAAAGAAGCGAGAGGGAGGGAGGAAGGAAGAAGGAAGAAAGGAAGGAAGGAAGGAAGGAAGGAAGGAAGGAAGGAAGGAAGGAAGGAAGGAGGGAGGAAGGAAGGGAAAAAATCAATAATTAGGGCTGGGAAGTTGGCTCAGTGGTAGAAGCGCTTGCCTTGCATGCCTGAGGCCCTGGGTTCTATTCCTCAGCACCACATAAGCAAAAAAAAAAAAAAGCCGGAAAGTGGCGCTGTGGCTCAAGTGGTAGAGTGCTAGCCTTGAGCTGAAGAGCTGAGGGACAGCACCCAGGCCCAGAGTTCAGGCCCCACGACCGAACAACAACAAAAATAATCAATAATTAAAGGGCTTAGAATAAATTATTAAGAATTAAGTTCTTTTTTTGGGGGGGGGTCCGGTTGTGGGGCCTGAACTCTGGGCCTGGGCATTGTCCCTCAGCAATTCAGCTCAAGGCTAGTGCTCTACCACTTGAGCCACAGCGCCACTTCTGGCTTTTTTCTTTTTGCCTATGTGGTGCTGAGGAATCGAACCCAGGGCCTCATGCATGCAAGGCAAGCACTCTACCCCTGAGCCACCTTCCCAGCCCCACTTTAGAGCTATTAAATTAAATGACATAACAGGATTTAAGTCACTAATACAATTATTTTAGGTGGAGGAAAAAAAATCCCAGGTATTTTTGTTGTCAATGTTGATTATTTTTGACCATTACTGGGGCTTGAACTCAGAGGTCTTGTACTTATTCCTTTCTCAGCTTGCTTGGCTGATGCTCTATCAGTTGAGGCAAGCCCCCAGTCCAGCTTTTTGTTGCTTAAGTGGAGATAGAGTCTCATGAACTTTTCTGCCTGGACTGATCTTGAACCATGATCCTCAGCCTTCTGAGTAGTTTGGAATACAGGTACCCAGCTAAAATTCTTTTTTGTTTAGGCAGAGCTTATTTTACATTTAGTTCTTGGGCATGAACAACTAGTCTGAGAGCTTTCGGCCTTATACTTGTTTACTTTGGTGCTTTACCTTAAGATGATCCAAGGGTTACACTAACCCACTGGGAATAACAATTATCTCATGTAATATATAGACAGTTTTCCTGTTTTAATCTCACTGTCAAAGAACCTTTTCCCATTTAAAGGATACAGAGGACTACACAGAGAGTGATAGATGCTGAGAGGATAACTCGTGGAATCCCAGCTTTCCGTCCTTCATTCTTGATGTTGACTTTGAGTGTCAGTGCAGCCTGGATCCAGCAGGTCAATGTGCCAAACCCAAAAGTCAAGGATGTTCCCACATTATGGATTTCTTCATCATTCGTGAGCTAGGGACAAACAGAAAATGGTATGTGGAGGCTCAATTAGAAAAGGAGATGCAAGTAAATGCAATATGTGGACAAACAAACAAGAACAATAAGGAAAGAGATAGCTTAGCCAGGCTCTGGTAGCTCATACCTATAATCCTAGCTCCTTAGGAGGCTGAGATCTAAGGATCAAAGTTTGAAGCCAGCCCAGGCAGACAAATCTGAGAGACTCCAGCTCCAATTACGCAGCAAAATGCCAGGCTGTAGGCATGGCTTAAGGAGTAAAATACAAGCTGTGAGTGAGAAGGTTGAGTGAGAGCTGGGGGCCCCGAATCCAAGTCCAGTTACTGGCATACACACACACACACACACACACACACACACACACACACACACACACACACACACACACACAAGAATAACCCAATACTAAGATACATACAATTTTCCATGCTATATACAATCTATTTCATTATCTAATAATACTTATTTTAACCAATTAAAATAGTTTATAGTTACAAGATTCAATTTTTTTTTTGTCGGTCATGGGACTTGAACTCTGGGCCTGGGCGCTGTCCCTCAGCTCTTCAGCTCAAGGTGAGCGCTCTACCACTTGAGCTACAGCGCCACTTCCAGTTTTCTGGTGGTTTATTGGAGATAGGAGTCTCACGGTCTCTCCTGCCTGGGCTGGCTTTGAACCAAGATCCTCAGATCTTAGCCTCCTGAGTAGCTAGGATTACAGGCGTGAGCCACCAGCGCCCGGCTAAGATTAAAATTTTTTTAAAAAATATGTTTAAAAAAGGGTATTGATTGAAAAGTGTGTCTCTTATGCCATGTATCCATCACCTGCTCTCTCTACAAGCAATTAGTTATTTGATTCCTCTATATTCTAACTGTAGGTAGTCTCACAATTATTCTTCATCATTCATAGCTTTGGAATAAACTCTCTATTCTCATGGTAATCACTACCCTAATGAGCATTTTCTAAGAATGTGGCTTTCTGCTTGCCTAGCTTCTAGAATAGTTAAAGGAAATTTGTGGGAATGTCTGTCAAATAATTCACCAAGCAAAACCTTGGTTGTTATTGTGCAGCCAGGAGAAAGTCTTGGGAAAAAGTGGTCCTGGATAATGAGTTAGCGAGGGTAAGGATTAAGACAAGAAAGGGTCTTGGAAAATCTACTGGCATATTTTTAGTAAGAACATTAGCAGACGCTGGGGTCCTACATTCATGGGCATTTCATTCAATAGTAGTGGGAGAGGGAGGTTGGGGTTAGTGTTTTCACAAAGGAGAAAGTTTGTAACCGTAAACGTATGTCACACATTGGAGGTTGGTGTGGACCAGGGGAACGGAGGCAAGTCAAACTGCTGCAATAAATGAAGTCAGTCAGGACCAGAGTTGGGTGATGGTATTGACAAGGGAATGTATTCTTCTAGGTTGTAACTGTTGGCTCTAAATTTCTAGGAGAAAGTTGTGTGTGTGAGCTCAAGGTGAGCACTCTACCACTTGAGCCACAGCGCCACTTCTGGTTTTCTGGTGGTTCATTGGAAATAAAGAGTCTCATGGACTTTCCTGCCCAGGCTGGCTCTGAACCGTGATCCTCAGATCTCAGCCTCCTGAGTAGCTAGGATTACAGGCGTGAGCCACCAGCGCCTGGCAGGTTTGCATATTTTAATACAAGTCATAGGTGTTCTAGAGAAATTCTTGCTTGACTTCCATGTGAACTTGTTAATCTGAAATGCAAGCATTCCTCAAATAGGCTATTTGATCAGTGTTTAATGATAAATAAGCAATGATGTCATTAGTTTTCCAAAAAGGCACATCAGGATACAATTTGTTTTGAAAAACAAAAGTGTAAAGCACTTTGAAATCTTTTGTAGAAAGCATGGAACTATTATAGCTTTTTCCCCCACAGTCACACCATACTACATGCACCATAGACCATTTTATGTGATAGCAATCCTTGTGGTAACTGCGGGAGAACCTGTACATACTAAGAACCGGAATTACTAATTGTTTTGAACGTACATGCAGAATTTATTTATTTAGTGCCAGTACTGGGGCTTGAACTCAGGGCCTCACACTCTTGCTTGGCTTTTTTGCTCTACCGCTTGAGCCATACCTCCATATCTGACTTTCTGTTGGCTAGCTAGAGTTAGGAGTCTTGCGGATTTTTGTCTGTCTGGGCTGGCTTCAACCTTGATCGTCAGATCTCAGACTTAGGAACGGTTATTATTACAGGTGTGAGCCACCAGTGCCTAGCTTCCTGCAAAATGTTATGGACCATAGTGACTATCTTTCAGTGGTTATGATAATCACACAAGTGAAATCCTTACCAAAAGTGAGAGGGAGGTGAAAAAGGCCAAATGAAGTACCTGAAAATTACCAAGTAAGGTCATTCCAAAGGAGGCCAGACACAGTGCCACCAGTCCACTAATATTCAGCCACGGGTTTAAAACCTTTGGTTTCAGTTGTATGAAGCGTAGAACAGCCACCACAAGGGCTAGGAATAAAGCAAAATCTTCAAATTAAAAAAAATTAAATCTCACACCTAGATTATGAGGCAGAGTTTCAGAGCTATAACATGCAACATATAACTTTTCACCACAGCCCATCTGAAATCTCTGAAATGCCAGACAGTTTTCAAAGAAACATTCCATGCCATGCTTATGGTTACTCAGATGTCCTGTTTATTTAAGCCAGGGAAGGAGAAAGGCAGGGAGTTGCATGGGTGTTGCATGGGTGACAGGACTATTACTGTGTTTTTCTCAGAGATTTCAAAAACAAGGTCGCCAAAGGACAGACTGGCTTGGGAGAACATTGCAAAGGCCCAGCACACAACAAATGAGATGAAGACTGGCTGGGAATTCTCTGATTCAGTCATTTTCCAGCTTAGAATAGTGTGGAGCAGAGAAGGCAGGACAGGAAGACATGGGGAAGAGTTCAAGGTGACCATTGGACAAATAAGTGGGTCCCTGTGCCAGAAACTATTCCTGGGGACAGGAAGGAAGCTCAAGGGAAGTATAAAATCAGATCTTTCACTACTGTTTTCTCTCTCTCTGCCCATTCAAAATACAAGTCAATCCAAATTAGAGCTGTTAATCATATTTATTTAGGAAATCCATAGCTAAACAGCAGATTGGGGATCATGGTACATACTGAAAATATTATACCCTATATATCAGGATAACTCAGTATTTTCTTTCCGGTCGTGGAGTCTGAACTCTGGGCCTGGGTGCTGTTCTTCAGCTCTTCAGCTCAAGACTAGCGCTCTACCACTTGAGCCACAGTGCCACTTCTGGCTTTTTTCTGCTTATGTGGTGCTGAGGAATCGAACCCAGGGCCTCATGCATGTGAGGCAAGCACTCTACCACTGAGCCACTTTCCCAGCCCAAGATAACTCAATATTTTCAAATGACATTAATCATGAACTGTTTTTTTAATGATGGTGGTACTGGGGTTGGGGTTAAACTCAAGGCCTTGTACTTACATGTTACACTTGTTTGAATGGTGCTCTACCACTTGAGCCATACCCCTAGCCCCTACATTACTCATTTTAAAGGCCACTTTCCTTTGAAGAAAATTAGAATTTGAGAATTTGAAGACTGAATAGGCGAATTTAGATTTCAAACCCTGACTTCTAATAGAAACTTGTCCATACTCAAGCCACTTATCTCAGAATCACTTGTCATTGTTTACTACAGAGATAGTTCATACATGAAAGATGGGAAGGGTTAGTCGATATATGAAAAAAACTTACAATTAGTTTAAATTGTATTGCATTTAAGAAAATGCAGTTACAATTTCCCAAGACAAGTTATTTTGACATTAAGTTCAACAGGAAGACAATTTGAAATTCCATTTGGGTGCTGGTGGCTCACACCTGTAATCCTGGCTACTCAAGAGGCGAAGATGGGAGGATTGTGGTTTGAAGCCAGCAGGAAAGTCTAAGAAGAGCTGTAGTTCAAGTGGTATGGCTCTAGCCTTGAGCAGCAAAACAAAACAAAACAAAAAATCAGCTAAAGTACAGTGCACGATCTTGGAATTCAAGCCCCAGTAACAGCATGTAGACACAAGTGTGTGCATGCACATGGGTGCGCGCACACACAATACACACACACACATAATTTCCAGCACTACTTTGTTTTTTTTTTTTTTTTGGGGGGGGGAGTCTGGTCGTGGGGCCTGAACTCTGGGCCTGGGCGCTGTTCCTCAGCTCTTCAGCTCAAGGCTAGCACTCTACCACTTGAGCCACATCGCCACTTCCGGCTTTTTTTTTTCTGCTTATGTGGTGCTGAGGAACCAAACCCAGGGCCTCATGCATGCAAGGCAAGCGCTCTACCACTGAGCCACCTTCCCAGCCCCTCAATGGATAACTCTTATACAGTAATTAGTCAGGCTATAATGACAAACTACCAAGGTGACACATTTCATGTCTTTCAAGGATAGCTCATTATCACTCTGGTAACTGCTGGGTAATTTACTGTTGTGGGATAGGACTGTGTTGGAACTGGCTAAGCCTTAAGCCCCAGTCCTGAAGTGAAGTGGTTCTTCCCACAGCTCCACCCAGCCAGACACACTTTGTACTCTGTGCTGGCGGGGGCGGGGTGGGGCAGGTTTGGTGTCTCTTGGCACTTTTCATTTCTTACGGGACGCATATCATCCGGTAGCCACAGAAGTGTCAGTATCCCTATTTGTAATATGTGTGAGAAATTATTTTATGTATACACCGGTGATAAAACTGTGCAGCAAACAGAAACATGTGTATGTGTGTGTGTGCACACATGCTCACGTGTGCGTGAGCGCTAGTCCTGAGACTTGAACTAACAGCCTGGGTTCTGTCCCTGAGGTTTGTTTGCTCAAGGCTATCATTCTGCCACTTACGCTACAGCTCCACTTCTAACATTTTGATGGTCAACTGGACATAAGCGTCTCATGGACTTTCCTGTCTGGGATGGCTTTGAACTGTGATCCTTAGTTCTTAGCCTCCTGAATAGCTAGGATTAAGCCACCAGTGCCTGGCTTAGAAACTTATTTTAAGACCATAATTCAACCAGTACTTCTAACTTCAAAACTTACATTCCAAACAGTACAAAATACTTTTCAAACACTACCTCTTTTTTTTTTTTTTTGCCTTACAATTAGCATGCCATTGTTAATCTACAAACTCCATTATTATTCAGACAAGGCAAATATTTCCTTTAAACCTTGATTCTAATTAAATTTTAGAATAGGAAGAATAATTAAGACCCAATCCCCAAAGCCATTTTATTAACTTTGGGATTGGATAAACACAGATTTGGACTGTTACGAAATCCATTTTCAACCAAGTAGTCATTGAATTCTACCTTACTTACTAGGAAAGACCAGGGCAGCAGGCAGCGTCAAAGCATCTTTTTATTTGTTGATCTACTTTATCATGGCCACTTTCTGACCAATAGATAGATGCTTTTGTTTCATAAAGAATTACAGATTTTTAGCAGGATCTGGTGGCTCATGCCTACAATTCCAATTATTCGGGAAGCCGAGATCTGAGGATCATGGTTAGCACTAACCATGGTTAGTGCTAACCATGAACAAAACAAAAACAAAACAAAACAAAAAACTGAGAATTTGAAGCCCTGAGTTCAAGTCCTAGTACTGGCTAAAATGATAGGTTTTGCTCATAGTCGGTTTTAGAAAAGAAAATTTTCTACCTTTATGCTGTTTTTGGTGTGTAGAAGAATCTTTGGTGTCAAGATATTTCCTATGTAATTTTCCTATCTATTTTCAAAGAAGCATTAATAGATATATTGCTGGTTTTTTTAAGTTAAAATTTAAAAGTTTGGGATTGAATGGGTTTCTCAAGCCCAAAACTCAGAATGACATTTCCTCATTCAAAACTGATGTCTCACCAAAATATCTCTCTCCCTCTCCCTCTCTCTCTCTTTCTTTCTTCCTTCCTTCCTTCCTTCCTTTCTTTCTTTTTCTTTCTTTCTTTCTTTCTCTCTCTTCATGCCAATACTGGGACTTGAGTTTGGGACCTGGGCCCTGTCCCTTAGTTTACTCAATAAGGTTGGTACTCTACCACTTGAGCCACAGCTCCACTTCTAGCTTTTTGATAGTTTATTGGACATTAGAGTCTCACAGACTTTCTTGCTCTTTGAACCACGATCCTTAGATCTCAAAGTCCTGAGTAACCAAGCACTTGTCTCAAATTTTCTTTTGCTTTATTTAGTTTTACTGTTTACACATTAATAATTCCTACTTACAACTGTTGTAGAACATGACTGTCAGTATGTTTTGGCTGAAGGAAAGAGAGTGGATGCTATTAGGTGACTAAAATTATTCGGTCATTAGCTTTATCCTCACAGTCTCCCTAGAGCAGGAAATAACATTTTTGCCAACAAATTTGTTTTAGGTCTTCCTCCTTCTTCCCACACCCTCTCCCTTCCTAGTGGAAGGAAAGCATAGATTTAGGCGAAGAACACAACTAATTCTGAACAGAAAATAATTGAGTTCTCCATCTTTGATTAGTCTGTCAAGAAGATAAAAGGTCTTTGGAAACTAATTTTAATAAATGTTATACAGACTCACTTTGGGATTATATTATAATCTATATGGCTGCCAAAACGCAGTGATTTATAGGCAATGTGGTCTATTTTTGAAGCCAGTTGTATGGTCTAATGTAATCGTCCACAGCCTGAGAGGACAGGCCCAGAGGCTGAGAGCAGTAGAGAAAGAATCTTTAGTTAATGGATTCTTTTTCACTCCCAGAATAAATAAATAAATAATTGTTGGTTTGCTCTCACTGAGCACTAATCTTAATAAGTTTTATGTCTCCCAGGTGGCACCAAAAATGATGAAAAGATGATACAGACTAAACACAGAATATTACAATAGCTTCAAGCAAAAGCTGGTAAAAGCTTAATTGCTTTTAGAACAGGAAGAATTAGCGAATAAGATAATGACAAATGTCATCTGGAAGAAGGGGACTTGTTTTTACTGCTTTGTTTTTCTAGACATGCTTTTATAACTAGTTAATCATAAGGTTTGTAACTTGTGAGCTGTGCAAACTGTTTTTGTTTAGATTAAAGACTAAAGACTATTGGGAGATATCTATTTGCCTAAAGAATATGAAGGAGGCAATATGTAGCTTTTTATATATTCATCTGTTTCTCTGAATGGAGATGGCTTGTGATGATTTTTATAGAAGCACGCTCCTATGCATCATGATTAAATGAGGCAGTGTTTATAAAACACTTAACTTTATGCCTGGCATAGAAATGCTGGTTGTTCATTACTGTCCTGTGCCCTGTGGGCTAATCAGAGGGTTGGGTACCAGCCTGCCAGTTACAGGCTGACTGCAAGGATCTGCAGAAAGCTCCTGGCCCTCCTGCTCAGGGCTCACTCTTGGGCTTTGAGCTCTGCTCAATGGAAATATTCTTTAGCAGTCTTTTTTTTTTTTTTTTTTTTGATCAGTCGTGGGGCTTTAACTCTCAGCCTGGGTATTGTCCCTCAGGTGAGCACTCTACCACATTGCCACTTCCAGCCTTTTCTGCTTATGTGGTGCTGAGGAATTGAACCCAGGGCCTCATGCATGCAAGACAAGCACTCTACCACTGAGCCACCTTCCCAGCCCCGAATGTTTTTTTTTTTTTTTTTTTTTTTTTTTGTCGGTCGTGGGGCTTGAACTCTGGGCCTGGGCGCTGTCCCTCAGCTCAAGGCGAGCGCTCTACCACTTGAGCTACAGCGCCACTTCTTTAGCAGTCTTTTATGTCTTGGTATGAATAAACTTACTGAATCTTTTCAGAAGAGCAGTGCCAAGAATAGAAAAGAGAAACAAAAAGAGAGTACAAAGCTTCTGGCAGTTGTGAGGCTGAAGGCAGCGATGACCAAAGGAAAGACTAGGATTAGCCCTGGCCCCTCGTATTGCTAGCTTCTGAGTGCTGTGCCTTTAGTACAGGTGGACATCTAGGACATGAACATCCCCTACTGTAAAGGCAGGAAGGGAAGAGCTGCTCTAAGGCATCTGGAGGTTCTTCTTCTCCCTAGTGGCCTGTAGCAGCCCATACCCTCCAGATACTTTCTGTCTAGGTGAAGTCTAAGTTGAGCAAGGACAAGAATATATTTGACTTGCCAGGTACCAGTGGCTTATGTCTGTAATGCTAACTACTCAGGAGGCTGAGATCTGAAGACTGTAGTTCAAAGCCAGCCTGGACAGTCTTGTGAGATTCTTATTTCCAATTAACCGGAATGCAGATGTGGCTCAACTGGTAGCACC